>NW_019743147.1:667569-704657 GCF_002891405.2 Cryptotermes secundus | reverse complement strand
CCAGACTTTGTCGAAAGCCTGGGCTATGTCTAGGAATACTGCAGTACAGTATTGGTTTTTGTTCAGTGCTTGACATATGGTATTGGGGATGCGATGGCTTTGTTGAGTGGTTGAGTGCGCTCTGCGGAATCCGAACTGGTGGTCTGGGGTCCAGCTTGCTGGATTTGAGTCTTGGTTGATTTTGTTGAGAAGTAGTTTTTCAAGGAGTTTTGCTATTATTGGTAGGAGACTTATTGGTCGGTATGAGGATACGTCGGTTGGGTTTTTCCAGGTTTTAATATCATTAAGATTTGGGCTGTTTGAGCGGGAGGGGCCAGTAGTTTAATCGGAGAATAGCGTTGAGTAGGTATAGGAGTTTGAGTCGTCCTTTTTTTGGTAGTTGTTTTAGAATTTCGGTGGTGATTAGGTCTAGTCCTGGTGCTTTTTTGGGTTTTAGTGTGTTTATTGCTGTGTGTATCTCCTTTAGCGTGAAATGCTTTGGTTGTGTGGGTCTTTGCATAGTTTCGTTGAGCTTTGAATCTACTTCCTGCAGTGGTAGGTTGTCCTGGGGGGTGAATACTTCTTGTAATTGTTCTGCAAACAATTCAGCTTTCCCTTGATCGCTTCTTGCCCATTTGCTTGGAGGAGTCGTGCACTTTCATATTGGTGGGGTAACTGGTGTTGGTCGTCTTTTGTTCCGTATGGGTTTCCAGATAGAGTTGTCTTGTCTGGAGAGGTTTGCGGTATATTTTTCTTAGGATGTATTCCATAAGTCCTGCAGTTGTAGTTTTAGTTTGTTGCTGAGTTGGCTGAGTTTTCATTTGTTTTCCGGGGAATGGGGTTTTTGCCAGAGTGATCTTGCTCTTCTTTTTTTCGGCAATTAATTTTTTTGTCCTTACTGGGATGTCGTTAGGGGTGGGGGTATGTTGGAATGTAGGGGTTGCTGTTTTGGCTGCTTCTTGTAATAGGTTTATGAAATGTTTGTAGTCTCTTTCTATGTCGGTTGGGTCCTTCAATTTGGTGTTTAGTGTTGTGTTGGTCTCTATGATTTGTCGGAATAATTCCCAATTTGTTTTGGAAGTATGGAGCTTGGGCTTGGATTTTTTTGGGAGTACTATTGTGCGTAATGTTGCTATGATAGGAGTATGGTCGGAGGTCAGATCTAGACTTGCGGTGATGTTTATGTAGGATTGGGAAATGCCTTTTGTTACGAAGAAGTCCAGTAGATCTGGAATTTTTTCCTTATCTGTTTGCCAGTATGTCGGAGAGCCGGTAGATATGCATCAGCAGCAGTTGTCAGTGATTGTCCCGTGTAGTTCTCTTCCTTTTGTGGTGGTGAGCCTTGATCCCCAGAAGGTATGTTTGCTGTTGAAGTCACCACCAGCTGTAAATTGGTTCCCCAGGGTGCGAAAGAAGGTCTCATAGTGGGTTTTCTTAAGGTTGAATCGAGGGGGCAGTAGATCGCGGTAACGGTGAAGGGGTAAGGGAAAGTTGTGATTTTGATTGAGGAAGCTTGGATGTGTGGCTCTTCGTACTTGTGTAGGACGAAATGATCTATAGTTTCTTTGATTATGATTGCTGTTCCTCCATGCGCTTTGCCGTCGGGGTGGTTGGTTTGGTAGGTTTTCTATGTTGATATAACTTTTGTCGGTGAAATGGGTTTCGCTGATTAGGAGGATATCTATAGCGTTCATCTTTAGGAATATTTTTATTTCCTCTTGATGATTTTGTAGGCCATTGGCATTCCATTGTGCCATGAAGAATAAGTGAAGCAAGAAACCAGCGTGAAGTAAGTTGTAAACAGAGCTTGGCTTATTCTTCAACCCTGAAGATGTAGGTGATATGTTCCTCTGAAACGTCGGTTGACTTCCAGTGAACTACACGGCGTTAAATCCTAGAAGATCTTTATAACTACCCCTGTGAGAACGTAAAATCCTACAAGAAGATAGAAGGCTCCTCCCAAATCTTGGGACGCATCTACGAGACTTCATGGCGTCACATCCCAGAAGAAAGTAATCTTGATAACCTAAAGCTTCCCACATTGCGTCACTATGGTAACGGACGATGAACCGGCGGAAGTGGTAGCTCATTTTATGGCACTGTCACGATCTTTTTTAATAACGCATTTTCAATTACAGAGGATATTTAGCTTCGAATGAGGTGACCTAATGTGAATGTATAGTGAATTGGAGGTAGAATCCTGGTACCCGCCTCTCAGATTACACAGCATCCTTATTTAGAAGAACAGAAATTTCGAGAGGAACTTAGAATTTCGACATTTTCCACGAGTACCTGAAGAAAACCACGAAATATGACAATCAATTTCCGGGTGATATTTGACTCTATTTAACGATATGTTATGAGTTACTGGATACTAACTATCACATTTTTATTATAAATTTTATTTTACAGTCTTATGTGCAACTACTTATTAACTGAAAACCTTTAAAAGAACTTAAGTTTAAAATTTAAAATTTAAAATAAATAGTTATACACAAGAGTGTAAAATAAGATTTATAGTAAAAATGGAAGAGTGCAACAGGATGCTACAATACGAGAACTGTCACAGCTGATATTCTCTCAGCTTGCCAGAGCCCATTAAGATAGGCCGCGCGGTCTCATGTTTCTCACACTTCTTCCCGTGTCTCATCTATAGCGGTTCATATGACATCGAAAAACAATTGAATAACGAACTAGCCTAGGATGGATATGAACCAAAGCCTCCCGTGTGTGCGGATGAACTCCTTTGTTTGCGCACTTGCTTGTACCTATGTTTAGACCATTCGTGCATACGGTTCGGACAAGGAGGCGACGTTCTCTTTCCTCTGGAATGACATTTCACCTTCTTTTTTTTTCAAAATACCATGAGGTGCGTTACGACACTTTGCTCTTTGGGAATTGTCTCGTGGTGATATTTCGGTAACATGCAGATTCCAAGGCTAGATAATGCATGCAACTGTGTCTGGCTATGCTGCTCAGCCTTGCGATGAATGGAGCGAAACACTTCACCTCACAACAGGTCAACCGAGTTCCTTCTAAGACCCAAGAGCACGCTCCACTTTTATGCCCATCTCTGTCTTGTTTCTTTTTCCGGAGACAGCGATCTGGTGATCACGTCCATATATATTGGAGTGGTCAGGAGAATGTGAGGGCTGGACTAGTACCAATGTTCACGAAATGGGGTGGGTGGTACTGGGTTCGGGTGACGAAATGTCTGGTACTGAGATTCATGCAAATCAGCGGGTGGTACTGAGGTTCATGTTAGCGAGCGTGCTTATGTTCCCGTGAGGAAGTGAGTGGTACTGCGGTTCGTGAGATGGAGTGAGCGTGCTTATGTTCCCGTGAGGAAGTGGTTGAATGGTGCTAAGGTTCATGTGATGAAGTGAGCGTGCTAATTTAGCCGTGAAGAAATGCGTTCTAGTCAGGTCCATGTGAGGAAGTCGGTGATACTTACATATTCCTGTGTCGTTCTGGTTCCTGTAGCGGACGCTCCACAACACGCTCGATGTGCAGGGAGTGAGTGTGAGTGACAGAGGGCTCTGCTCTCGCTCATGTAGGAAGAAGAACCTGCGCAGAGGAAAGGGTCTTCATTATTAAGAACAAGCACAGCATTAAGCATTTCTGCAGTACCACTGAAAATGAAGGGAGTGGAGAGTGTGTAAGGAGTCTGGTGAGAGGCCGGAAGGGTTCCTACATGACACGTTGTTAGTGATCGATCTTATAAAGTCTGAAACTCAGGGATTTGTTGGTTCGATTCCTGCCAAGGAAATTCGTGTAGGTTCATATCATATAAAAGATTTGGAGTTTTCACAGTTGAGAAGATTCGTATTGCGCTTACGAGGTGGGTAACAAAAAATGAGATTGATTTTGTAAAAATAATTGATTCAATTATTTGTCTAAATCAAGACTCTCCTCTTCAAAGTAGCATCCCTATGATGCAGCGCACTTGGCCCAGCGAAAATTTGCACGCTTCATGTAGGATTGGAAGTAGGCTTTTGCTGGGGTTTTGGTTGCGTCGGTCCCAGCCTTCTGAGCGCTGCCAACTGTTTGAAAATGAAAATGAGAGGCCTTGACTCTAAACTATAGAGGAACGTGCTGCATCCATCTTCAGGATAGAAAAGAAAGTCCAGCAAGCAAGAAATCGACCCCGAAGATGGAGGCAGTACATTCATCTGAATTGTCAGTAAGTTCTGCCAGTCTAAACGGTGTCACACCTCAGAATATAGTACGCTTACCACTTCGAGATGTTCACATCGATCACGTAACAATGAAATAAAAAAAATTGTGACAATGGTATATTACTTACTTATTTATCAAGCTGAGCCCTTCATGAAGAGAAGCCAATTATGCAGCTACTGAAGAATTTCTCAGCATTTTATGGAACCCGAAGGTTTATTACCGTATTCACAAGAGCCCTCCACTGGTCCCTATCCTGAGCCAGATCAATCCAATCCATCCCATCCCATCATATCTCTCTAAGATCCATTTTAATATTGTCCACATACCTACGCCTTGATCTTCCCAGTGGTCTCTTTCCTTCTGGCTTTCCCACCAATATCCTATGTGCAATCCTCTTCTCACCCATTCGTACTACCTGTCCTGCCCACCTTATCCTCCTTGACTTGATCATTCTAATTATATTTGGAGAAGAGTACAAGTTATGAAGCTCCTCATTATGAAGTTTTCTCAAACCTCCTGTCACTTCATCTCTCTTTGGGCCAAACATTCTCCTCAAACACCCTCAGTGTATGTTCCTCCCTTCATGTCAGACACCAATTTTCACAGCCATACAGAACCACAGGCAAAATTATAGTTTTGTATATTCTAATTTTTATGTTTTAGATAGCAGACGAGAAGACAAAAGGTTCTGGACTGAATGGTAGCAAGCATTACCCGAGTTCAGTCGCCTCTTAATTTCCTCCTGAATCCGGTTTTGATTTGTGATCGTTGTTCCCAAATATCTTAACTGTGTCACATTTTCAAAACATCTGTTTCCCATTTTATGTCATGATTTTGCCCTGCATTTTGGTGACGAGACAGCAACATATACTTAGTTTTCTCTGTATTTACTTCTAGACCAACCTCTTTACTTGCGTCAATTAAAGTTTGTGTGTTTTTCTTTATGGTATCTACATTATCACCCAGTAGATTCCCATCATAGGCATAGACCAACAGCTGGTATATTACTAAAAATATTATTTTTCTGGACATTATCCATCGTCCTGTTTTTATTAAAATCATTTTTGTAGACTGGTTTCTGCCTCCGTCTTCATGTAAAACTTACTCAGTTGGGCCAATCGATAAAGCCAGTCCCTATTTCCGGACATATGTACCAACAACAGATAGAGTATACAAACCAAGCACAGCACGAACCGCCTGCGAGAGTTAAGACTTATATTAATATATTTAAAAAGTCCACACGTATGAGACCTTGCACCGAATAACTATCAGAATAGAAATCGCCACTGGAGAGAAATTCTCCAAAAATAAAAAACCCAAATTTTCATGTGTTGATTGTGTGGGAAAATTTACTTGTATACCCTATCAATTGGGTCCAACTGATTAAATTTTACCTGAGGATGGAAACAGAATCCAGTCCCCGAAATGCTGTATTTTAAGTAGAGACAGGATGACTAATAATGTTTGTGCGGAACAGTGAGATGCATATTGTGCATGCAAAATAAAATCTATGAGATTTGAATTACTTACAATGACTTCTGGGACTTGACGCGGGGCATTCTTTTATATATTTGCTGACTTTCCCACTCTGAAGATGGAAGCAACACGTACCTCCAGAACGTCCATAAATATCTACGAGACTACACGGCACCACATCCCATAATACAGGTAATTTCAAATTGAATAATGTTTTAATTTACGCTCCTGTGGGAATACCTCCTCTGTGGTCTAGTGGTCAGAGTTCCTGCCTACAGATACAGAGGTCCCGGGTTCAATTTCCGGCGCTACCAGATATTCTGAGAAGTAGCGGGTCTCGAACGGGGTCCACTGAGCCTCATAAAGATAATTGAAGAGCTAGTTCAAGGAAATAGCGGCTCGGGTCTAGAAAACCGAGATTAACGGTTGTGGGGATCCATTAGAGGGTGTCACTAAGTGACACCCTCTATCCGCAAAAGTTGGCACTAACTTCGTCTACAAGCGGCGGTTGCTCGGTGGGTATAGTTCGCTTGCGGGCTGAAGGTCACGGAGTTTTTTTTTTTTTAATTTCCGCTTCTATGGAAATAACAGAAATTTCATATCTACTATAGTGCGTCTAAAATACATCTGACAGTACGTCATGCTTTGGATGGACAACGTCACACATGAAATTTCATTTATGTATGACGATTTGTTTCCCGTCGTAGGTCGCGAATAGTATCTAGCAACTCTCTAATGATGACGTAGCGATCTACGTCACCTTCGGATGTTGAGGAAACTTCAGAGACGGTTCAAGCAGACAAATGGGCCCAGACAAGTTCCTGAGCCAGGCTCAACTATATATATATATATGGTGTGGATTGCTTATTACTTCGAACAATGACATCATATGGTGGTTGCCAAGATAACCATTGCAAGTGATGGTCAGTTTATGAACATTCTCCTTTCTTCGGACTAAAACCGTCTGTACAAATATACAGAGTTCTGGCTGATCTTTGAAATCTTGAGAATTGTAGAAAAGGCTATTCAAATAAATATGAGATCCGACATAGCACTTCTGCTATTTACAGAACTAAACTTAGGCAGAACATGTCAGTAATGTAAGTGCAGTCTAATAGTACAATAAATTGTGTCGTAACATTTCTACGTTTAGTGTGCCATTGTTTCCTTCAGGTTTTCAATTCGTTAGAGCCCCAACATGAAGCTCTCCTATAAGTAGCATGAAACTGGTAACCTTAAAGCTTGGGTTTCCTCAGGTAGCGGTACCGTAATCAAGCAGCCGTAATATGACGGTGAATGACGTCACTAAAACGTTGCCATGGAAACAAAGGAACATGGTTTCCTAGAAAGCGTTGACCAGCAACAATTTCTAGGAAACCATGTTCCTTTGTTTGCATGGTAACGTTTAATTACGTCATTCACCGTCATATTACGGCCGCTTGATTACGGTACCGCTACCCGAGGAAACCCAAGCTTTAGCAAAGCACTGATTAATGCGAGTGTTTTTAAATATGTCTTTCCACATTTCACACAACAAAGACATCAGGGCCGAAGTCATGCGACCATTACGGAAGAAATTACAGTAGAACTTGGTTATAACGTCATCAAAGGGACCTAAAAAGAGTGTCGTTATAAACGAATGTCGTTGTAACCGAAATGGGCACTTCCACAGTAGCCTTATGTTAGTCACGTAAAAATCTACCAAAAACCGAGTTAAAATGTTGCATTTTTTAGTGAAATACGTAGTTAAGTACAGACTAACGTAACATTAACGTGGAATTAATATGGATTCTCCATATCGTTTGTACTGTAGAATTCACCAAACCAAATTCGCGGCATACATCAGCTTTTTTCCTTCCATTTTCTATTTCACGAATCACTTTAACTTTCTCTTCAATGCTTAAAACTTTCCTTTTCATTGCCATGTTTTCGCTACTGCACTTCTCTGGGTTTAGGCAGGAACACTATAGGGTAAGTAGACAATGTGAGGTCCTGTTAGACGAGATTCTAGGAAAGGAATGCAGTTAACAACCTGCCACGTCCTCTTGCACTATTCACGCAGTCCCACCCCACACCCTTGTTTTCGCATAAAACCCACGCTCCTCTTGCAGCCCGCGGTCGTATTCTTCCAGGACAGTCACGTCAGCAAGTAGAGAAAGTGAGGGTGGGCAGACACATCGAACTTTCCCACGATATCAGAGAAATTCAGGAATGAAAATGACGTTACATACGAGGTTGATGCATTTGTGCATGTCGTACTAAGCAAGGTATAAAAACAGTTGCTTTATGAGGAATTAGTTCGTACCATTGAATATTTGACGCAATAGAAAAGGTGTCGCAGAAACCGATGTTGCTATAACCAAGTTTTACTGTATTTTGTTCGATTTGAGGTTCTCATGCCGGTAACTGTGAGGAGTGATGTAGTCAGATGTTCTTCGATGTTTCGGAGTAGTGTACTCGTAATTGTCTTCTACTTTAGAGATATCTTCATCTTCATGCTGACTGCTGCTTGGCTTACTCTTCGACTTCGAAAATTTTACAAAATTACACGGTGTCACCTTCTATAATACGTTATTTTTTAAGAAATTCTTATGCTTTTATTACCTTAAGTAAACCCCATTCACTATTAGAATCATGAAGAAGAGATATCTTAGCACTATAATGTACAAGAAAACTCCTTGGACTATAATCCGCAAGCAAATTATACCGACCGAGCGACCGCCACTTGTCTGCGAATAGAGGGTATCACGTGGTCAGCGCAACGGATCCCCACGGCCGTTAATCTCGGTTTTCTAGACCGGAGTCGCTATTTCCTTGAAATAGCTCCTCAATTATCCTCACGAGGTTGGGTGGACCCCGTTCCAGACCCACTACTTCTCAGAAAAGCTACTATAATGTACATTCAGGCCGCGCCATAGCTCAAGCGGTTAGTCGCTGGCTTCCCACCGCGGCGGCCAGGGTTTTATCCCGGGTCTGGTCAAGTGGGGTTTGTTGTGAACAAAGTGGCGCTGGGGCAGGTTTTCTCCGAGTACATCGGTTTCCCCTGCCAATCTTAATTCCACCAATTGCTCCACAATCACCCTCACCTATCATCTGGGGCTGGTACAATAGGCCAGAAGTGGCCTCAGTAGAAGGGACTTAGTCCCACCCCACTAGCAATAAAAGAAGTAAGTAAATTATAAACATTCAGCAAATTACCCGCATAGACACGTGTAGCTAATCTTGTAAAACTGTGACTGCTCTTTGACGAAAAAGTAGGAATGTGTCTTATATTAGAACTCCACAGTTCATTTCGATGGTTTGCAGTTGTTTCATGCTTAGGGACAGACCGCACGAATATGCCAAGCGGTGAGTAGAATGCGAACGTGCATTGAAAGCATTCTGAAACAGCTGTAGCCTTGGTCACTCTATTTGGTTACTGCTACATCTTTCCCAGGTTTCGCAGGCAGCCATTCGCGGCTGAATTTGTTGAACACACAGTTCTTAAAGAAAAGGAATAATTACAGAAATAAGATGCGGAGAAATAAGAAAGAAAGGAACTGAAAGAAACAGAGAAAGGGAAGAGAAGGACATGCAGGAAGAGAGAGAGAGAGACTAATTTGGAAAGAAGGAAGGAAGCAGACTTCATTGAGCTGAGCTCTTCTTGAGAAGCCGCCAGTTGTGCACCTGTTCAATAACTTCCCAGCATTTTATGGAACTCAAACGTTCATCACCGTGTTCACAAGAGCCCTCTACTGTCCCTATCCTGACCCATATCAATGCAGCCCATACCACCCCATCTTATCACTCTAAGATCTATTTTAATATTGTCCACCCACATACGTCCTAGTCTTCCTAGTGATAGCTTTCCTTCTGGCTTTCCCACCAATATCCCATAAGCATTCTTCTTCTCCCCCACTCGTGCTACATGAACTACCTGTCACATCCCCTTTGATCATCCTAATTATACTTGGAGAAGAATACAAGTTATGTAGCTCCTCATTATGCAGTTTTCTCCAATCTCCCGTCACTTCATCTGTCTTCGGTCCAAATATTCTCCTCAGGACTGCGTTTTCAAACACCCTCAGCCTATGTTCCTCCCTTGTTGCCACAGAACAAGTTTCACATCCATAAAAACCCATAGGCAAAATTATGGTTTTCTATATTCTACTTATTATATTTTGGACTGAAGACGCCTTGGTGTCGTATCTAACTCCCTTTCCCTTTTCAGGATATCCTGAATCCGTATCTTGTCTCTGAGATTAGCTGCCCTCCGTGAACTCAAAGCATAACACCACGAAAACATTGAAGTTCTCCGCACTTACAAGAACACGACAATGGTCCTTATCCTGAGTCAACTGATTCCAGTCCACATCCTCGCATCTTTTCTTTCTTTCTCTCTTTTTCTTTCTTTCTTTCTTTCTTTCTTTCTCTTTTTGAGGAGCCACTTAAGTATCCTTCGATCTGTGCCTGTGTCTTCTAAGTGGTGTTTCAGCTATTCCTACCAAAATTATGTATGCATTTCTTTTCTCACTCATCATACTATTATTCTGATATCTGGCGGGGTGTACAAATTATGAAGCTGCTCATTACACAGTTCTCTCTGCCCTGTAGGTCCAAATATTACCCTTAGCACTGTGTTCTCGCAGGAACCGGAGTAGCTTAGTCGGTATAGCGCCTGGACGAATGAGGGGTTGGAGTTCGAGTCCCGGTAGGGTCACGAATTTTTTTTCTCCACAGCGTCCAGCCCGGCTCTAGGGTCCACCCAGTCTCCTACTAAATGGGTAGCAAGGGCTCAATCCCCCGGGGGTAAAGCAGCCGGGGCGTGAAGCTTACCACTCACCTCCAGCTAGTGCCGAGGTCAAGAAAATGTGGATCTACACATCCGCTCCCCCATACGCCTTCATGGCGTAGTGCTTAATTAGTTAAGCACAGGGACAATTTTGCCTTACTCTGCTCTCAGTGTCAGTGTTCTTCCCTCCCCGGAAAATTAACGTAAGCTAAGGTAAAGGTATTCCTGTAACAGGACGTGGAGGCCCATGAGGTTGTGAGATGTTGAGGATCCCATGTTTTCTCTGAACAGTCGGCTCACAGATGGCGATAAGGTTGTCAGCCTTACGCGCCGTCCGTCCTTTACCCCAAAGAATATTCCTGGTACTCATTTCTGGTAAAGGCTGAGTCGACCCCTGGGTCATAGTGCGGCCGGAAGGATTTGGTCAATTGATGAAATCCACCTCATACGGATTGGATCGCACGACCTTCCGACTTCATCCAACTACGCTACTGCGTGCCTCTTCGCCCGGAAAGTACTTTCTACAAATATTATGTGTAGATACACATAGACTGAGGGTGTTTGAGAACAGGGTGTTGAGGAGAATATTTGCACCGAAGAGAGATGAAGTGACAGGAGGTTGGAGAAAACTGCATAATGAGGAGCTTCATAATTTGTATTCTTCTCCAAGTATAATTAGAATTATGAAGTCAAGGAGGATGAGGCGGACAGGTCATGTAGCACGAATGGGGGAGACGAAGAATGGGTATAGGACATTGATGGGAGAGCTAGAAGGAAAGAGACCACTGGGAAGACCAAGGCGTAGGTGGGTGGACAATATTAAAATGGATCTTAGAGAGATAGGATGGGATGGTATGGATTGGATAGATCTGGCTCAGGATAGGGACCAGTGGAGAGCTCTTGTGAACAAGGCAATGAACATTCGGTTTCCATAAAATGCTGGGACATTCTTGAGTTGCTGCAGAATTGGCGGCTCCTCCAGAAGGGCTCAGCTCCATGAGTGAGTAAGTAAGTATGTGTAGATACACATTTTTTAAAATTTTGTTTTTATTTACTTTGTTACTGTCGAGGGTGACTCCGATGAAAACTGTAAGAGTAACATCGTGAGAAGGCCGCGCCAGAGCTCAAGCGGTTAGTCGCTGGCTTCCCACTGCGGCGGCCCGGGTTCGATCCCGGGTCTGGTAAAGTGGGATTTGTGGTGGATAAAGTGGCGCTGGGGCAGGTGTTCTCCGAGTACTTCGGTTTCCCCTGCCAATCTTCAGTCCACCAATTGCTGCACAGTCATCCTACCTATCATCTGGGGCTGGTACAATAGGCCAGAAGTGGCCGCAGTACAAGGGACTTAGTCCCACCTCACTAGCAATTAAAAAAAATCGTGAAATGTTTGTGCATTATTTGAGGTCGTTGTTGGTAGATATTCCATACAGGTCTTCGAGTCGAATGACGCAATGAGAAATTAATAACCGGAAAAGATCTGGGAGGAAGTGGTCGTGGCTTAATTCATTTATCATCTCGGCGTTTGCTAAAAAAGACTGAACAGATCCACCAATATCTCGGTCATGTTAGGCGGTTTCCTCAACTGGGATTCAAACCGAATAGCTTTTGAAGACGAGACTCGAAAGCCACCGCTAGGCGAATCCGTTCGGCCTGTCTCATGCTGTATTTTGTCCGTAAATATATATTTTTATTTAAGCCTAGATGTTTCATGCGTCATGAATAGGATTGTTCTAATGGCAGGTAAATTAGCGAAAAAGAAATTGATTATTTATGTTCGTTATCTTTTTCTTCTTTTTTAATTTGTAATTGCTCGAATATTTCAATTTGCATGCGCATGGCGTGTTTCGACTGTTAAATGGTCGCCTTGTCGTACGTTTCTTTTTACATCATCTGGGAAGTGCCAGCGCGGTTACAACGTAACTGGAGCCGTGCACAAGGTCACTTCAGTTTTAACACACAACACAAGTGTAAACCTAAACAAGTGTGCAAGTCACAATGCAGTGTATTCTGTACTGTGAGGCCCCTTTGCATGGGGTAGTGCCCTAATCACTGAGGGTGTTTGAGAACAAGGTGTTGAGGAGAATATTTGCACCGAAGAGAGATGAAATGACAAGAGGTTGGAGAAAACTGCATAATGAGGAGCTTCATAACTTGTACTCTTCTCCAACATTTTTTTTTTTCTTGTCACTACAGCCCCAGTGGGCCTAGGCCTACCTCCATGAACTTCTCCGTTCACTTCGGTTTTTCTAGATCTTACACATTAGGTAGGACTCCTTGGGCAGGCGATCAGCTCGTCGCAAGGCCTCTACCTGTAGACAAACACAGAAAAACGCACACACACAAACTAAACATCCATGCCCTGAGTGGGATTCGAACCCACGATCCCGGTTTCCAATCGAGCGAAGACAGTACATGCCTTAGACCGCTCGGCTACCGTGACCGGCTCTTCGCCAAGCATAATTACAATGATAGATGGGCAGGACATGTAACACGAATTGGGAAGAGGAGGAATGCATGTCGGATACTGGTGGGAAAGGCACAAGGAAAGATACCAGGATGGGGTGATATGGACTGAATTGATCTGGTTGAGGATAGGGACCAGTGGAGGGCTCTTGTGAACACGGTAATGAACATTCGCTTTCCACAAAATATTGAGAAGTTCTTAAGTAGCTGGTCAACTGGTGGCTTCTCAAAGGAGGGCCAAGCTCCAGGAAGTTAGTTATTTAGGTTATTAGTGCCCTAATCAATATTGATTAATATAATATCCCGAATTTTTTAGGAGGGACTGAGGAAAGCTACGATGCAACTCAGTCAAATTGGCCGTTATCCGGCCCGAGATTTCAACCGAGCACCTCTTGAATTATAAGTCTACAGTGTTACCACTATACCAGTCTGCTCGGCGGTGAGAAGTAAACAAAGATTTGCAGAGGTGTGGAAAGGAGTGTCCATGTACGTACTCTTCCGTCATTAGCAAGGGGGCACTGAGGGAAACAGCCAGGAAGAAAAAACAGTCCTGATAGCCGGTCTCCAGGTCTGAGATTTGAACCCTTGACATCCTGAACACGAAGGAGCAGTGCTAACCACATAAATAACGGCAGAGAATAATGTAATACAAATAGGCTATGAATAAAATTTGGAGAGGAAATATGACAACGTTTAAAACACGCTGGATCACGTGTTTACATGGTTTCAGAGCATATCAGATATCCTTCCTTTATGCCACAGTTGTTTTATGCATTAAGCTCTTACAAGACGAATTGGAGCCAGTGTGAGATTTGGGGTTCTCTAAAGCGCTGAATGCGAAGAGAATTGTCTTCCGGGATGTGACTCTTCTACCCTGAAGATGGAGGCAGCAGGTTCTTAAGAAACGTTTGGTAACTTTCTATCGAACTATACATATGATATAGCATACCAGTAAATTGCTGCTGGTCCTTGTCAGCACAGTTTTTACTGGTTTCGGGCTCCGTGGAGAATCATGACCAAATTTTTGTTCGTTCCAAGACCATGCGCGTGTTTGGAAATAGGGCCTCCTCTTCGACGGGAGAAGGGGTTGGTCTTTCTGTGTGGCTGCCCCATTCCTTGTACCGTATTCAGCACGAGCGTACCCTCACTCACACAGCATCCGAGTAAGGACGTTTTTATACAAATGCAGAAAATTATGAGGTAACAAGGTAACATCTACAGAAGAAATAAATACTCATATGTAAAGACGCCCAAGTCGTTCCCCTTACACCGTGAGCAATTTATTTCCTGAAGGTAACAGGTTTCCCCGTAACGTCAGTTATCATCTCCAAAATTACACGAAGTTATAAACCAAACACTCTATAATTATTCTGTGGTTCAAGCAAGATGGTTTGTCGATGTTAAGTCTGCAGTAGAAAGAATTATTACGTGGTGTGAGAATTCAAACAGTCTGCGTTAATTTCACTGAAATACTTTTCCTATCTACTTTCTCCGTTTTCATAAATTAGAGGCTTTTATTTGCCAGAAGGAAAGAGACCACTTGGAAGACCAAGGCGTAAGTGGGTGGACAATATTAAAATGGATCTTAGAGAGATAGGATGGGATGGTATGGACTGGATTGATCTAGCTCAGGATAGGGACCAGTGGAGGGCTCTTGTGAACACGGCAATGAACCTTCGGGTTCAATAAATTGCTGGGAAATTCTTGAGTAGCTGTAGATTTGGCTTCTCCTCAAGAAGGGCTCAGCTCCGTAAATAAGTAAGTAAGTAAGTAAGTAAGTAAGTAAGTAAGTATGGCCGCACCATAGCTCAAGAGGTCAGTCGCTGGCTTCCCACCGCGGCGGCCAGGTTTCGATCCCGAGGCTCTTGAAGTGTGATGTGTGGTGGAGAAAGTGGCTTGGGGGAGGTTTTCTCCGAGTACTTCGGCTTCCCCTGCCAATCTTCATTCCACCAATTGCTGCACAATCACCCTCACCTATCATCTGGGGCTGGTACAATAGGCCAGAAGTGGCCGCAGTACAAGGGACTTAGTCCCACCCCACTAGCAATAAAGAAGTAAGTAAATTATAAACATTCAGCAAATTGCTCGCATAGACACGTGTAGCTAATCTTGTAAAACTGTGACTGCTCTTTGACGAAAAAGTAGGAATGTGTCTTATATTAGAACTCCACAGTTCATTTCGATGCTTTGCAGTTGTTTCATGCTTAGGGACAGACCGCACGAATATGCCATGCGGTGAGTAGAATGCGAACGTGCCTCGAAAGCATTCTGAAACAGCTGTAGCCATGGTCACTCTATTTGGTTACTGCCACATCTTTCCCAGGTTTCGCAGGCAGCCATTCGCGGCTGAATTTGTTGAACACACAGTTCTTAAAGAAAAGGAATGATTACAGAAATAAGATGCGGAGAAAGAAGAAAGAAAGGAGCTGAAAGAAACAGAGAAATGGAAGAGAAGGACATGCAGGAAGAGAGAGAGAGAGAGACTAATTTGCAAAGAGGGAAGGAAGCAGACTTCATGGAGCTGAGCTCTTCTTGAGAAGCCGCCAGTTGTGCACCTGCTCAATAACTTCCCAGCATTTTATGGAACTCAAACGTTCATCACCGTGTTCACAAGAGCCCTCTACTGTCCCTATCCTGACCCTTTAGGGAGGCACGCAGTAGCGTAGTTTGGTTGAGGCATTGTGCTACAAGCCGGAAGTTCGAGGGTTCGATTCCAGTTGGAGTCATGGGATTTCTTCAATTGACATAATCTTTCCAGCCGCAGTATGGCCTTGGGGTCGACTCAGCCTCTAACAGAAATGAGTACCAGGAACCTCCCTAGGGGTAAAGGAATGACAGTCTCACGGCCGTCTGTGAGCCTGTTGTCTAGAAAATGTAGCAGCCTCGACGTCTCACAGCCCTATGGGCTTCAGCGGCCTGTTACAGGGATAGCTTCAGTCTTTTTTACAATTGCGTAGTCCTTTGAAAGTCAATACGTTTCATTGGAACATGTCACCTCCGTCTTCAGCGCCGAATAATAATCCAAGAATGAAACTAGCGTAAACTGTTTGCTGCCTGCTTTATTTGACCTTCGACGGACTACACGGCATTATATCCCGGAAGATAGACAGCAGTACTTTATGGATGTTCAGGGATTCATCCTAAGTGTAGCAGTGGAGCAGTGACACTGTTTTGAAGTGTCAGTTGACAATGACTGGTGTGAAACTGCACGCCAAGCCGAAACGAGATGCAAAGTATTTCATTCGATGCTGAAACTGCTCGTTGTTGGCCCTGGACCTTGGAAGTGGCGCAAACATAATGGTAAACGGAATTTGGCCCCTGGTAGACCAAACAATCGGCTCGTGTGAGCCACGTCGCCTATCAAACCCAAGTGGGATTGGTCATAACAATCCGTGTGATAACGGCAAAGAAGTTATTCTCAGCCCCCCTTTGTAATCTTGTATTTTCTTTATCTCTCTTTTCTTCTTTGCTTATTATTTTCACACTTCCCTTTTTCATCTTTCTCTTAAATTCCTATTATTTTGCTTTATTTCGTATTTATTCCCTTTGTGCTGTACTACGGGGACACGCGGTAGCGTATTTGGTTGAGACACTTCGCTATAAGTCGTGGTTTCGATTCCAGATGTGGTCATTGGATTTTTCAATCGGCCTAATCCTTCCAGCTGCAATATGGCCCTCGGGTGGAATCAGCCTGTAACAGAAATCAGTACCAGGAATGTTCCTGGGTGTAAATGGCGGCCGGCTGGCGCAAAGGCTGACAACCTCACCGCCATCTGTGAGCCGATTATCTAGAAAACGGAGAGCCTCGACGTCGCATAACCCTATGGGCCTCCACGGCCTATTACAAGGATAGCTTCAACTTTGCCTTTACATGTGGTATTACTACTGTTTTTAATCGCCTCTGTGGTCTAGTGGACAGTGTTCCTGCCTACAAATCCAGAGATCCGGGATCGATAACCGGTGCAACAAGATTTCTTTCTGAGAAGTAGCGGGTTTGGAAAGGGACCCACTCAGCCTCGTGAGGATAATTGAGGAGTTATTTTAAGGAAATGGCGGCTCCGGTCTAGAAGATCGAAATTAACGGCCGTGGGGATTCGTTACCCTGACAACGCGACACCCTCTATCAGCAAATATTGCACTAACTTCGCCGACAAGCTGCGGTCGCTCGGTCGGTGTAGGTCGCTTGCGGACTAAAATCACGGAGTTTTTTTTTTAATTACTGCTGTCTTTAGCGTCTTATCTATATCGTTTTCCTGTTATTCTGTTCGTACTATACTTAATTTTGTTCCGTCTTGTGTGTCTTCAGCTTCGTTAATATTTTCTTACATCCGCTTTCATTTCTCATTTCATTATTTCTTTCCTTTTCTTTTCTCAGTCTCCATTGGTCATATTTTCGTCCGTTTTCATAATCCTCTCTTTTTCACATTTCCCACTTATATTTTATTTCGCGATTGGTTCTGCATGCTTCTGCTAGTGGTTTATTTTCTTTTCTTTCAGTTTACTCATTCGCCATGTTTTATTCTGTCTCTTTTTTCAATCGTGCTACGAAATATCCCGTAAGGGCTGTCTCGCTCTCCCCAAACAAACGCTACAGGCCACGAGAGCCTCTTTCCGAATCCTAGTGTATTCGGCAGTCGATGTTATGCGATTCTGATTTCAAACAGCATTCTAAAATAAATGAAGATACGTCTTACGCCCTGTATTTCCTCTTTCATTTATTGCGTCTCGTTCTCAATTCCCAGCCAGTATACTAATATATATGAGGAAATTAAGAGGAGACTGAACTCGGGTAATCCTTGCTACCATTCAGTCTCCTCGTCTGCTGTCTAAAAACGCAAAAATTAAAATATACAGAACTTTAATTTTGCCTGTGGTTCTGTATGGGTGTTAAACTTAGTCTCTGATATTAAGGGAGGAACATAGACTGAGGGTGTTTGAGAACAGGGTGTTGAGGGGACTATTTGGACCAAAGAGAGATGAAGTGACAGGAGGTTGGAGAAAACTGCACAATGAGGTGCTTCATAACTTTTACTCTTCTCCAAGTGTAATTAGAATGATCAAGTCAAGGAGGATGAGGTGGGCAGGTCATGTAGCCGAATGGGGGAGACGAGGAATGCGTATAGGATATTGGTGAGGAAACCAGAAGGAAAGAGACCACTAGGAAGACCAAGACGTAGGTGGGTGGCTAATATTAAAATGGTTCTTAGAGAGATAGGATGGGGTGGTATGGAAAGGATTGAATTGGCTCAGGATATGGACCAGTGGAGGGTTCTTTTGAATATGGTAATGAACCTTCGGGTTGGTAATTTCTTGAGTAACTGCACAACTGGCCCCTTCTCAAGAAGGCCTCAGCTCTGTGAAATTAGTTACTTACTAATGCATACTGTACGCTCTATTCTACGTCAAGTTGCTCCGTGCTTAATTACGTACCACGCCATAAAGAAGTATGGGGCGTAGGGTAAATGAACCGCGGACTCTTTAGCTCGACACTGGATGGAAGTGAGCGGTCTACTTCATGACCCAGTCTCTTATCCCCGGCTCTCATTTGATAATAGCCTGGGTGGACCTCCAAAGCCGATATGGACTCTGTTGGGAAGAGAGAAATCTCTGAACCTGCCGGGAATCGAACCCCAAATCCCAGATTGTCCAACTCAGAACATCTACTGAGCTATCCGAGCTCCCTAATTACTAACATGTAAAAAAAGAAGGTATGCTTGTAAGAAGCCGTGGGGGCCCATAGGTTTGTTTGTAAGACGTCGAGGCTCCCTCTTTCTCTAAACCATCAGCTCACAGATGGCGGTGAGGTTGTCAGCCTTACGCGCCGGCAGCTCTTTATCCCCGAGGAAGATCCTTGTAGTGATTCCTGTTAGAGGCTGAGTCGACCCTAGGGCCATAGTGCGGCTGGAAGGATTAGGCCAATTGAAAAATCCTATGACCTCATCCATGACCTTCCGGCTTGTAGCATAGCCCCTCAACCAACTACGCTACGGCGAACTTCGTTCCATGTGTACTATGGGGAAGAAAATGCATGGTTCCTGTCCGCTTAAAGGCTGCTGTTGAGACGGTAAGGCAGCGCGCTGCATTTCGGCACGCGGCCCTGTTGCCTCGCCGCGTCTGTCCGTGTTTAGTCTAGAGCTGGCCACATTAAACACGCCAGAACTCACAATCGAATATTTACAGCAGGATGAGGGAATCTGCAAGAGAAGCAAGGGTCGTCGAACTTTTATGTATTTCTAGAACACTGACAAGGGGATGAGAAGGCGAGGTCGTCGTTTTACTTCCTTCTCTGAACGGTTCGTTTCCACACTATAAGACTGCCCTTTGGCCCGCAGTCTCTTCCGGTTCCCTTGTGAAATCTGATGGCTAAGCAGCTAACAAGACAGGCTAAAGAAGTTATCTCTAGAGGTGACGCTTCTGACTAAGTGTATGGGAGGCACAGGCTTCGAATCTTGGCACCGACACCTACTATCACGATTACGTACCTTAAATTCGGGCACGACAGGTTCATTCGTCATCTTTTCTAATTCTTTACTCGCTGTCATCGGTTTTGTGATAGCCTGACTAACTACGTGGCCTGTAGTCTGCAAGCGAACTATACCGACCGAGCGACCGCCGCTTGTCGGCGAAGTTAGTGCCAAATTTAGCGGATAGAGGGTGTCGCGTGGTCAGCGCAACGGATCCCCACAGCCGTTAATCTCGGGTTTCTAGACCGGAGCCGCTATATCCTTGAAATAGCTCCTCAGTTATCCTCACGAGGCTGAGTGGACCCCGTTCCAGACCCACTACTTCTCAGAAAATCTGTTAGCGCCGGGAATCGAACCCGGGACCTCTGGATCCGTAGCCAGGAACTATGACCGCTGGACCACAGAGGCGGTCAAACAAATAGGACTCAGGTTTCCTCGGCCTGTACTGCGTCCACATCGTAACCAGGAACTGATTCGACATAAACACCCACACAGACGGAATACACAGCACAACCTATGGGGGGCTCTTTCACCGGGGTAAAGCCGGTATAGCGACTGGCTACTGGCTGGACGACCGAAGGTTCGGAGTTCGAGTCCTGGTAGGGTCAAGAATTTTCTCTTCTCCATGTCGTTCAGACCGGCTCTGGGGCCCACCCATTCTCCTATCCAATGGGTACTGGGGGCTCTTTCCTCGGGGGTATAGCGGCCGGGGCGTGAAGCTGACCACTTATCTCCAGCTAGTGCCGAGATCAAGAAAGTGTGGATCTATACATCCACTCACCCATACGCCTTCATGGCTTGGTGCTAAATTAGTTAAGAAACTTTTACATACACAAATACGAGAAGCATGAAGGCTGGAAGCAGTGAACGAGAAGCCCTCGAGGCCTGTTTAAGTAGCCTTAGGGGCTGAGGAGAAACAATATCTATGTGGAATACTGTATTGTTTGATGTAACTCAGTGCAGTGAGGTAAATAGACACCGAAGTTTCGGAGGAACTTACTGCCTCCATGTTCAGGGTAGAAAAATGGGATTAAAGTCAATAGCTGCCAGGCCTTGATTGATTTTTATAACGATTTATTAGTGTATGCATAATCTTGTGGCCCTCAGGAAGGCTCTATTTTTTTGTTTTCATCATTCCTATTGGACCGGACCAGGCTCCATCACTTCCTTCCCATCCCGTGGTGTGAGTGACAACCTTGAAGACGTATCAGTAAGTTCCTCCGAAACGTCGGTATCCGTTTACAAGACTACACGGTGTCACAATCCAGAAGGCTGATGTCAGCAATCACTGTAGTGAAAACCTAAACAATTATGTAGGAATAGAATAATATAGTCAGTCTCTGGTGAAAGGTTTCTAGCGAAGTTCTCGAGGTCTGGTTGGGTCACTGGCAGCTGGGGAAACCCCGAAGTGAGTGACGCTGGCCAACAAATTCGGCAGGCCACCCACCTGGAACATCACTAACAGATCCGCCAATGTGAAATTCGTAAGGATTTCGAAGGTCGCATATAAAACTTAAGTCATTCCCCCCGGGACAGTGTCGTATTCTCTGACTATTTCTTGTTTGACATTCGCTTACAGTGCTTACGCTTGTCCTGAGAGAAATATCGGCGTTAGATGCCAGAGCAACAGAAGTAGAGCCAAGATTCTTTCAAAGAGTAGAGAACGGTCGGTGGAGAGGCACACGTACACTGAGCTCATGAGGCATTATTTACTTCAAGGTCAGATATTAGATTCGTGTATCAGATAAATAAATCCTTCTTCTTTTTCTTATTCTCATTTCCCCTTCGTTTTATCCTTTTTTTTGCCCCCTGCCCCCTCCATAGAAATGTGTTGGTACATCATCTTCGGTTCTTCTTAATCGAGTTTTACGTTTAAGGCTTGCGTCTTCACAGCAGCGCAGGTAATACAGATTTCAGTCTTCTAGGTCAGTGTTTCTCAGCTCGTGGGACGCGTCCCATTCATGGGTCTAGATGTCTTGCAGGGTGGGACGTGACGTGTGGAAAGTAAGACCATTCATTAATGATTAAAAGAATACAATTGTAAAAATAAACGTATATGAAATAGAGCTTTATTTTCCTATGGTTGTAATATTTGTATTTCGTTGATAAAAAGGCAGATGGACTGGAACATTAAAAAAAAAAACAGAGAATCATTTTTTCTTGACATTCACCCCGCCAAAATTATTTTTTAAATGTGGGGGAGTTTATTTTCGAAGGAAGGGGAACCAGAAAAATTTATTGTAGTCTGACGTTCAGGGGGCACGCGGTAGCGTAATTGGTTGAGGCACTGTGCTATAAGCCGGAAGGTCGCGGGTTCGATTCCCGATGAGGGCATTGGATTTTTCAATTGACTTGATCCTTCCAGCCTCATACGGCCCTGGGGTCGACTCAGTCTCTAATGAAATGAGTACCATGAGCCTTCCAGGGGGTAAAGGTGGGCCGACGCGTAAGGCCGGCAACCTCACCTCCATCTGTGAGCTGCTCACGTTTAGTCAGTTTCAGATTATCTGTATTAAATGCATTGAAGTGTTCAGGATAGAAGAACTTAGAATATTTTTTAAAATATTTTATACTAGTGATTTTTACATCTTCTCTGATTCTAAACTGCGGGACAAGCCTGGCTCCTCCCTGCCACCCAGGTTCTAGGTTATGATACCATATAGCCTGATAGGTGGAGAAATATACAGGCGCGATATTCAGCCCAGATGTAAGACGGTAATAGTGAGTAAATCTGAACTAAATACCAGAATACACGGCGCCTACAGTCAAGAAGATATCAAAATTATTTTTATGTTATTTGGCTGCACTGCCTTTAAACTGAATAAGTTATACACATTCGTAATGTGTTCGAAAATAACAGTGACTTGGAAAGACATGGACTAATTCAGTCGAGGACTATTAAAACGTAGTATCCCAATAGACTTCAGTCTTGTGGTTATGACACCGTATTATCCGTTGAATGGCTGGAAGGATCTACTCCTTCCATCTCCAGGCTCTTCTACTCTTTAATTTGAGCTGGCAAGTTACTCCGAAACGTCTGTACGCACGGACTAGGCAACACAGTACCAGAAGACTGCACTCTTAATACGTGTATTTATAGCCGTGATGTCCTCAAAACATCCACATGACCTTTTGTACCAGCCACGGACTATGAATCTGGAGAAGTCGGTGGAATAAGAATTGGCAGGGAAACCCAAAGCACTCGGAGAAAACCTACCCCATCGTCACTTTGTCCACCATAAATCTCACATGACCTACCCTGGGCTGGAACCCGGGCCGCCGCGGTGGCAAGCCGGCGACTAATCGCCTGAGCTATAGCTTTCCATCGTCACAGTTCCCACGCTGATCTAATGTCAGGTGAAGTTCTTATTGCGCCAGTTCTCGATCATCTCAAATTATTCAGTGACGTCTGCTCTGTCTCAGGCTAAATACGTAGTTACTTTACCGTGCCTCAGTTCGAGAGCTTCGTTCCCTTAAAGCTTGAGGCACCACACCGGAGTAAGGTTACTGCAGAAGTAGAAGAGGAGATGTTTCATAGATTCCAGCGGAATGGTAGACAAACTCCGTGGCTTGTAGTCCGCAAGCGAACTATACCGACCGAGCGACCGCCGCTTGTCGGCAAAGTTAGTGCCAACTTTAGCGGTTAGACGGTGTCGGGTGGTCAGCGTAACGAATCCCCACGGCCGTTAATTTCGGTTTGCTAGACCGGAGCCGCTATTTTCTTGAAATAGCTCCTCAATTATCCTCAAGAGGATGAGTGGACCCCATTCCAGAACCACGTACTTCTCAGAAAATCTGAATCGGGAATCGAATCCGGACCTTTGGATCTGTAGGCAGGAACTCTGACCAGTAGACCACAGAGGTGGTCTACGGAATGGTAGACAGTAAGTTTTTTTTTAAATTTACCTGCAGTTAATTTAACGACGATGTCACTAGCTTGCCCCGAGCGGAGGCCGGTTAGAATACCTCCACCGTAGCACTGCGAGTCGTAGGAAGCGACGAAAAGGGAGCCCAGTGCCTAGGGGTATAACCGAGCCACCTTGCCACTGGGGGACATAAATGCAGAGATCTGGTCCTCCATGTTGGGGGTTGAACGCAAGGCGGATGTCCTGGCTGTGCGAAAAAAAGATTGTGGCTGCGAAATTCAAAGAAGAGAAAACCGGGTGGTCTAATTCGAGAGAAATCAGGCAGAATCTTCTGAGGCAGGCTATGATTAAAAAAAAAAAAGATCTATTTTGCCAATGATGATGATGATGATGATGTCAATAGCTTAGACTAAGTAGCATTTAATGATATCGTCACGATTTAAGGGATGCATGACTTATAAGGAGAGGGCTTGGATTGGATGACTTGGATTTATTGACACCTCACACAGCACTTGGAAATACTGGCAATTACAAAACCACCGCTAATATCCGCACTTTCCAGTTCATTGTTAGACATACACTAGTGTTGTCAGTCTTCACTAGTCTTATCCAGGCAACGGATTTATAAAAGTATGTCACTTCAAGTCACACATGGAGTTTTCTTTCCGCAGCCTAATTCCTTTCTTGCCATTATCCTGCAACTGCCATCTCAGTTCAAATCCTCTGCCCCGAAGCTCATATCCTGGCAGGCTGGCGTCCCGAAACTCGACTACTGTTCTCTAGAGAGAGAGAGAGAAAGAGAAAGAAGAAAGAAAGAAAGAGCATCGATTTAAGAAGGTTCCCAGGCTTTGCCCGCTCGTCCTTCTGGTAAGAGTAAAGTGAAAGTGTAGGCGTTAAGATGATTAGAAGCAACGACTTGAGAGAGTTGAGAGAGAGGGGCCGCGGAGCTTTTAATTTCAAAAATTTGAGTTTACGTGTATAATTTTGGTAATTTTGACAGCAAGGGACCGTAATTTTGATGAATTTAAATCGGGAGGGCTGCATGAGAAGCATGCAGTAGCAACTTGGAATTTGGGAACCATCTCAGCATTTGCTTACAAGACAGAGGAAAACCAAGAAAACCTGTGTCGAGATGGCCGGTCGCAGGACCTTCCGGATACGCACTGACTTCTAGCCAGCGGTCCGGCAAGCAAAACAGACGGGCGATTCCCTAACGTTTCCCTAGCATGTGTGCTTATTGCTTTATTGTTAAAGTTTACAGTGCGTACATGTCAATCACCAATCACAATACACTGGTTAATTGTTCTCTACTGCCGAACATTTATTTATAACCACTTTGCACGGACCACGTAGAGAACAGTCTCTATTGTTAAGGAGGCGTGTTTGCTGGTTCATTGCCCAGTAATGGACGTAATATTGTTGCGTCCGTTGGCTCGCGTGGAATGTGTTTGCTGTGTCGTTGCCTAGCAATGGGTATATACTTCGCAGTATGATTATTATCGGATAATGGACAATAGGGGATGAGGAAAGAGTTTCAGTGAGGTAAAGTCCTGGTATTCTCGTAGACAAACTCCGTCTCCAGGCTGACATGTGACGATGAAGGTATTTGCGTGACATTGTGAAACGCGCTCGCAAGGAAGGACTGAAGTGGTGATTTGTTTGGGTGTAAAGATACGAAACCCACACTCTGTTCACGTGGGCGGGTAGGTAAAAACTTTCTGTGAAAGTGTTGAGGAATTTGTCATTTTAATTCCCATCCTAGAATTAGGGTCTCCTTCGTAATGTGATACGGCTGTGCCTGTCTCTACCTGGTGGTTATTTAAAGAACATTCGTCATGGCGCTTAAAGAATTCCGATTCATATACAGCCGGCCAATCCTTTTTGATATCTTCTCCATAAGATTTAGTTCGGCCCTCTTTTTGTTCCTATCAGCTACTTGGAATTAAAAATTAACATGTCACGATCTGAAGGAAGTGCTGAAGTCGAGGGGGGGGGGCAGAGAGAGAGCGTGACAGGACTTCACGATCAGGTAGCGAGCAAATATTGTTCTCTATTTGAAGCCCGAAATTCATCTAAATAATACCTAAAAATTAAGGCGCTACGACATAGTAAACGGGGGAACGCGGTAGCGTAGTTGGTTGAGGCACTATGCTACAAGCCCGAAGGTCGCGGGTTTAAGTGCAGATGAGGTAATTGGATTTTTTCAATTGACCTAATCCTTCCAGTCGCACTATGGCCCTAGGGTCGACTCAGCCTCTAACAGAAATGAGTACCAGGAATATTCCTGAGGGGGCTAAAGGGAGTCCGGAGCGCAAGGCTGACAACATCACCGCCATCTGTGAGCCGATTGTCTAGAGAAAACGTGGGAACCTCGACGTCTCACAACCATTTGGGCCTTCATGGCCTGTTACAGGGATAGTTTTACTTTTTTAGTGGATTTACGGGTTTCGTATGATTATCAGAATGAACTGCGACGATTTCCTTTATTTTTTTTAATGGGGGTACATTGTGTTCTCTTTAGATATGAATTCAATTTTTAAGCATCTTTAAGTTGCTCCCTTGTCTACTCAACACGGCGATTGCCGATTGTAGAAGCGTCTGCCATATATTTTGGGTGGCTCCAAATGCGTTGAATAAGCAATAGCGGACAACTGTAAATGTGGCCGTCCAGCATGGGGATTGGGCGTGGTGATAACAACTTACCAGGAAAATATATCATTAAATGGGACGACTTTATGCCAGCATGCGTGAGTTTGTGCCACATCTTTTTTATCACAAAATGACGTCATTTTATCAGCTGTACTATTAATTAGAATAGAAAAGCATTTAAATCTTGTTTCTGTTCTAGTTAATAGTACAGCTGACAAAAATTCGTTTCTCTTCTAGTTAACAGCACAGCTGATACAATTAATTTCTGTTCTAGTTAATAGTATAGCTGACAAAAATTCGTTTCTCTTCTAGTTAACAGCACAGCTGATAAATGACGTCACGTTGTGGTAGAAGCGACGTGGTACAAACTCAGCCATGTGATGGTATTGGAAAGATGTTTTTAATAATGCGACCCGCGGCTACGTACCTAGGTTGCAATTAGATTCTTCCGCTGTTTCAGTCTGGGCAACCTTGACAACCAAGGCAGCAGGAGTGCGGCATAATGATAATGAATTGCTAGCCCGAGAGACGCGAAAAGACGCTGTTGTAGTTTATTTAACAAACTATCAATAACATGAATTTTCAACGCCACTAATAGCAAAGCCCAACATTGGCACTCTCCTATCCGTCTCTGCCTTCACAACTCATTTCCCTATGATGTGTCTAGACAAAATGGACACTGTGGTCTTCCTGTCACAGTTCCTTAAACAGTACCAGCATGTAGAAGGACCTAGTGCCTCATGCTTAAGGCCAGAAGTTAAGATGCACACAACAGTTTCCTCCAAAATACTGATAACCTTACGGACCTTCACGGTGTAATAATCCAGAATTCCGCAATTTAAATTTTCACCACAATACCAATTTAAACTTTCATATATCTTTCTAAATTCATATTTCCATCTCACTCACTTAAAAAAATTCTTCGCACATTTCTTGTCTCCTGCGCCTTAGTTAGAACCACGTTCGCAGTCTATTGTAAATATAATATTACCAGATACCCAGTAAAAATCACAACGTTCCTGGTAACGAAATATTTGCCAAGTTCCGCACCTGTTTGAGACTTTGAAGCCTGAAAGGCACCCACATACTATCAGTAGTCCAGTCCCATCATCAGGGTAAACACACTACGTCTTCCCTTTACAGAGGTTTATCGGCTAATGCTGTGCAGGGAAATAATGGTTTCTTATTCCGAGGATCAACTGGAACACATATATATACCATATTGGCACAGTTAGGGGATTTCGAACGTCAAATCAAGCGGTACGTACAGTAATCTACCTTTCTATCCATATATGGCTCCACAGTCCTTTTGTTGGATCTTGGCTGCTTTTTTCAGTTTCATAATCACATACACATTCGATAGGATTCCTTGAACGGGGGATCAGCCCATCACAAAGCCGCTACCTACACACAGAACAACACAAACACGGAATAAGAGCACAAAGACATTCATGCCTTAAGTGGGATTCGAACCCACGATCCCAGCGTTCGAGCGAGTGAAGACAGTTCATGCCTTAGACCGCGCGGCCACTGTGATCGGCATACATATAGTAATCACAGTGGTTTAAAGGGTTAATCCTTCTCAGATTGAAATGTTTAAACTACATCCGTTATCGAATGAGTAAACTGCTTGGTCTTTTATCCGGTCACGTTTCAAAGAAGCTAGGAACAGCTGAAGGGGCAGACGTTCTGCAGCCGTCAATGTACGTCAACCAACAAACAAAGAGTGAACAAGGTTATGGATCCCGGACACCGAAAAGAGAGGTGTTCCCGAGGTTTATACTAGCCTGCCTGGGGCTGTGATGCAAAAGGAATATTGCATTTCTCGTAATGGTGTTTAAAAATACTTGATCTCTCTCCTAGCGACTGGTTACTATGTGGCGGCGGATTAAAACTGTGTACTTGTCGACCGAATGGAATTCCAATTTACGATGTTGTCACCTTAACTCATTACATTAACTCACTGATCCTGGTTGCTAAAATTCGGTGTCTACCCGGCTTCGGTCTTGGGCCCAGCAACGCCTATCTCATACTTAGTTCATGATGTCAGTTGAGTGAGTATAAACTCATGTCTGACAGCGATAAATTGCTGGCCTCTTCTTGACCATCAACTGGGAAATTTCCTGTAAGCGCGGTTCACGCGATGTGTATTTCTCCTATAAGAGCAACACGAATTCATTGAAGGAGCACAGCATAGTTATCAGTTTACTTAAGCATCACGCCATGAAGAAGTATGGCTTAGTGTACACGCTTTCCTAACCTAGGTTGTAGAAGAAAGTGAGTGGTCAGTTTCACGCCTTGGCCGCTTTAGCCCCGTGGAAAGATTCTCCTCTTGTCTGTTGGATGGGAGTCTGACTCAACACCACAATCAGTTCAGACGCGGCAGTGGAAAGGGAAACTATTGACCTTGCCGGGGATTGAATTGAATTTATTCAATCTGTAACTTGGCCATTTTCCTGACTTAAAGATATTTCGGCTACAGTAAAGTACGTGTGTATAAAATAAATTTAAACGTTTTATGTTGCTGGTTAGTCAGTCATAATTTATCAGATCCCCTTTTAAAAACTGTCAGTTAATTTTAACCAGTTTCGCCACTTGCTGTGTCTGGTATCTTGTCTGTATTAATATCAACTACACAGTTGCCTTGAATGCAGTAGCATTTAATACAGATGCGACTATGTATGTCGCTTGGTGGGGAAAGTGACATGTTTCGAAGTGGACATTCAAGGGTAATTACCAGTCATAACAGTTGAAATTATTATTAAAGCAATCCTTTGCTATTCAGACGAGATCTGCAGCCCAAAGGCTTCCTGCCCGGTTGGTTCCAGCTGTACTTATTTCTAAGAGTACAAACGAGGAGCCCGCGGCAGCGTAGTTGGTTGAGACACTGTGCTACAAGTGTGAAGATCGCGGGTTCGATTCATGATGTCACTGGACTTTTCAATTGACCTACTTCTTCCAGCCGCACTTTGGCCCTAGGGTCGACTCCGCCTTTAACAGAAATGAGTACTAGGGAGTAAAGGGCGGCCGGCGCGTAAGGCTAACAACCTCACAGCCATCTATGAGCCAATTGTATAGAAAATGTAGCCTCGACGCCTCACAACGCTATGGAAACTCTACTGCCTGTTACAGGGATAGCTTTACTTTTTGAGGGGGGGGGGAGTACTTGCGATCGGAGCATGAAGCAAGCCATTCGGTACGTCTAAGGAACGCCTCCTTGGCTTGACATTTAGTCACGGGACAGTCCGTGTATGTTGCGTTATCTAAACCGTATTAGTACAAGTTCACATTTTGTATGCGAGTCTTTATTGATCTTAGGATTCAGTGTCGTAGTCGTCTCAGGACACAGATGAGACACGCAGAGTTGGATACTCTGTCTATAGCGCTACAGTCCTTGTGTTGGACCTTGGCCGCTTTTTCTTTTTCTTACAACCTTACCGCCATCTGTGAGCCGATTATCTAGAGAAAATGTGGGAGCCTCGACGTCTCACAATCCTATGGGTCTCCAAGACTTGTTACAGGAATAGCTTTACCTTTTAGCTTAATCTTATACACAGTCGGTAGGATTTCTTGAAGAGGGGGATCAGGCCGTCGCAAGGCCGCTACCTACACACGGAATATCAGAAACACAGAATAAACCCACAGAGACATTCCTGCTTTGAATGAGAATCCAGTGCACGATCCCAGCGTTCGAGCGAGTGAAGACAGTTCAAGACTCAGACCGCGCGGCCACTGTGATACGCTAGAGTTGGTTAGTACCGTTCTCATTAATTCGGCAAGGAAACGTATATCTTNAGTAGTTTTCAGGCGCATGTAGATGGGGCAAGTAAAGTTTTCGGCTCAGGCCCATGGCTTAGGGGGTTGGCCTAGACTTGTTCTTACTTAATTAAAAAATATGAAAATAAACAATAAAAAAGAATGTGATAATTTCGTAAATCGTTTCTATCATATAACTTAATATGCCGTTCGATAGATGATAGCAGATTTGATTTTTAAATTACATTTTTAAATATATTAATATATTTACGAGTATATGGCTTTCGTAGTGGGGTGCGGGTCCCTTGCCTGTTATTGGCCCGAGCTCCATCTCATATCTCTCGCGCCTTGGCAGTCGTTTTATATGTACATATTTTAACATTTACAACACTCTGAATTTTGCCCATAAAATATATTTAGGCGCATGGTATGATTCTCAGAATAAACAGAGACAGCTTCCCCCAAACACCATTAATCGACTGGTTTTCTTTTTACACAGAGATGCAGTGTGACCCTGTGAGGTATGAACTGAATTTTTAGCCTACCTATACTTAAAAAATAAAAATAGGATTATGAGATGACATTGCTGTCTGTCTCAGTCTGTCCACCTGTGTGTGTATCCCACCTAATTTTTTAGGCTTATGAGATCACCTTGCTGACTGTATCCCCCTAATTTTTGTTAGGAGGCTTATGAGCTTATCTTTCTGTGTGTCTGTATATTCCCTTCTGATTTTTTCGTTTTCTGTGCAGTCCGCGTGGAATCAAAGGAATGTGGGCGATTAGTTGTTCACAGAAAACTGTCAAACATTACTTACAAATGTTAAGCTTCAAACAACCAGTCGTAATTGCGAGAGCTATGCATGCGTTGGCGACGCGGATAACTGGGAGATGAAATATGCGCACATGGGCAGGCAGGACTCTGATGGCGCGATGTCCGTACCGAGTTTACGAAAATCGTTCAGGTAACGTTTATAATATGGAGATTCATATTTGAACCTGAAAGCGAAAGGCAGACAGATTGATAGAATTCTCATGCTGATTCCTAAAGTTAAATTACTATTGTCTGTCTAAAATATCTCAAGCAAGAAAAATGGATAAGATTTCCAGTATAGAGATTTTGGTAGCCACTGTTTGTTGAAAATTGGGTCTAGTAATTTCGTAATGCTATCACGATCTGTGTCACCAACTGATGACATGTGATTCCATTGCATAAGTAACGGCTTATTGATATACGTATCCCGGACGATCAGCTGGAACTGTCGGTTGTTGAGCAACGGCTCGAAAAGAATTGTTCTCACATCAACGTAGGCAGATGTTTCCTGCACAACGGATGTGTCGTTTTCGTGACAACGGACAGGTGAACTGTTTGACTCGGCGTTCCCTATTCGGTACTCCAAGCAAATACAGCAGCAGCTAAGTGAGAAGTTAGTCGGCAGTGAACCAGCGCGGTTTCGAGAGCTAATCAGAGCTAAGCAGAAAGGGATTCGTTATCCAGAACGAGTCAAATGTGTGAACTGTTATAATTCATTGTAATTGTAATAGAGATGTCCAATAAATCCAGTCATCAGATCGAGAATCCACAATTATTAGTCACATTACTCCGGATACACGTGACAGTATTTTAGACGGAGTATAATCGTCATCACGTCTTACATATTGTGACGTGATAGGGTGACTATAGAAGGGGTTTGGATTGGTAATCGGATTTATTGGATACTTTAACACACAACTCGTGACTACAATTTACAAATCACTCAAAGATTAGTATTCTCAGTCACGGCCTTCACTGTTGTGCTCGGTAACGTCTTCCGACAGCTCAAGTTCCTATGCTTCTGGGCTCACGACCTCGTAGGCTTGCGGTCATCTCATACCAACCTCCTACTCTTCTAACTGCCGTAACTCTCCAGTAATGGCAGCTAGTCCTCTTTGTACAGCCTCGGCACGGACCGCATAGAGAACACCGCTTCTAAAAGTTACTCCATTGTTGCTTGTTACACAGCCGTTACTTAGCAATGGCTGTTTCTCTGGCTCCACTTTTCTTGCTTCGAGTAAATATACCACAATACGTATTTGGGTAGACCTAAGTAAAACCAGAGGACAGGAAGAGTAATATTTTTGAGATCTTATACCGTGTGATCTGATAGTTCACCGACGTTTCGGAGGAAGGTAATTACTCTGTTTTCTGTGTTGAATACATGTTAAACAAGCAACAGGTAAGAAACAAGCAGCGACCCGAATTATTAGTTTTCGCCCGTTACTTGCTTTGAATAGACTCTGCAGATGGAGACAGTACTTTCCTTCGAAACGTCTGTGGAATTGTTTCGGACTACGCGGTGTCACATCCAAGAAAACAGTACTAATTTTTATCGTCTTATTGACGCCTAGGTCTCGCAGGCGTGTATTATAAGACGTGACCTCTCCGAGGACATCAAATTCATTGGATCTGTAAGAAGAGGAACGTGAGGTTGCAGACTGGATTTATATTGCTCAGAATAGGATCCTATGGGAAAGCTGTTGTGAACACAGTAATGAACATTCAGGATCTGTAAAAGCCGTGGAATTTCTCAACCACTAGATTAACTATCAGTTCTTCAAGACGGGGCTAGTTTGAAGAAGTTAATTATAACATATGCTAACTTAACATGAATCTGGTATGGGTAAAGCGGAGGTCAACTTCTTATGAGGTCATATCGGTTGCCTTTGCACTTGTTCGCAGTTATTTCCGCATCTCTTACATGGTCCATTAGTTTCGGATAAAGTCGTGAGCGGCAACGAAGGATCCGGTCAGTATCTGGGCATCTCGACAGCCTTACAATGGCTGCTTAACTCACCACAAGGAGAGAAATGTTTTAGTGGTTCGTATATCGGCTGTGCCCACTTCGGGTTTTTGGTGCCTGCTCAAGACAGGTACAAACCAACCTAAGGACGATCATTGTTATATGTTTCTTTTTTCTGTTCTTGCACGAAGTGCTTAATACTCGTACAGACGCGTGGAGCAATCGCGTCTTTCCGTTCACCAGTTCGTGCGTTTTAACTACTCGGCAGATTTAGATTAAATGTGGTATTGAAAGGTGTAGGCTACATTCCTTTAGCAAGTATAGCTTTGTTCCATAGCGTATAAATAAGATTTATATCGATTTTCTTCAAGGCAATCAATGTAAATAAGATTTATATCGATTTTCTTCAAGGCAATCAATGTAAATAAGATTTATATCGATTTTCTTCAAGACAATCAAGGAACTCCCTTTTACTCAATCCAGAGTTTAATTGCAGTGTTCACAAAAGCTGGCCATTGGATCTTATTCGGAGTATTATTGTTATTGTTATTGTTATTGGAGAGGGTGGGTTTCCCCATGCACTTAGACCAGATATTGGTCCATTGTGCGTCCCCCTGTGATATTCTACCAGTCTCTATACCCTATCGGTACTGGTGCGTGCCATCAGTCCCGACTCAGCCAGCGAGTTCGGCCTCTACTGGCTACTGTTGGGCGGGAAATGTCCTGAATTTGGCTCAGAGGTCCCCTTGAGACATGAGGTTCTTTTACGTGCCGTAAAGCTACGACACGGGACCCACGGCTTAAAGTCCCTCCCGGAGGACTTGTTCCCTGAATTTTTCTGCCCTTAAAAATTCCACGACCTCCGCCGGGTTTGAACCCGCGTACCTTGAGTCACGAGGTGGGAACGTTAACGGAGGCCGCTTATTCGGAGTAAGTTCAATCCATGAGGCATTTCTACTGTTGTTTAATTCTCTTAATATCTATTTTAATATTATCCTCTCATTCACGCGTAATTCTCTCTTGATATTATCTTAGCGAAGAGTGAATTGATTTTCAGCTCCTGCGCATGGCATCTCGGTCATTCAAATATCCTAAAGATTTTAAAAGAAGTGAACAAGTAACAAAGAAATGTCTTTCTCCAAGGGCCAGATAACCACACCGTCTTGTTCCATTATTTATCACTTACTCATGGAGCTGAGCCCTTCTGGAGGAGCCGCCAATTCTGCAGCTACTCAAGAATTTCCCAGCATTTTATGGGACCCGAAGGTTCAGTACCGTGTTCACAAGAGCCCTCCACTGGTCCCTATCCTGAGCTAGATCAATCCAGTCCATACCATCCCATCCTATCTCTCTAAGATCCATTTTAATATTGTTCACCCACCTACGCCTTGATCTTTCTAGTGGTCTCTTTCCTTCTGGCTTTCCAACCAGTATCCTATATGCATTCAACTTCTCCGTTCGTGCTACATGCCCTGCTCAGCTCATCGTCCTTGACTTGATTATTCTAATTATACTTGGAGAAGGGTACAAGTTATGAAGCTCTTCATTATGCAGTTTTCTCCAACCTCCTGTCACTTCATCTCTCTTCGGTCCAAATATTCTCCTCAGCGCCCTGCTCTCAAACACCCTCATTATTTATAGTTTATACGTGTATAGCGACTGTTTTGGCAACTCATGCCATGTAGCGTGGAACGGTGGGACGATAAGCAGACACGGATAGGCATGGATCTGAACGGAAGATGTAGTGTCCCAGTTTGACTTCGCTATCTGTGGCGTCTGACTGGATATTACGTGTGCCGGCCGAGAATCGAAAGAAGTACTTCTAGAATACAAGTCAGAAACTTCTCGGGTTTGTTCACGCCTTTATTTTTTTGTTTGCATGTTTTATGCTTATTTTTTTTTTGTATGTAGTTTCTTTCATTTCTTGTTTCTCTCTCTGTTTCCTTTTTTTCTTTTTCTCTATTATGTTCCCGCAGATTAAGGAACTACGTGTGTTAACAAAGGACATTTTAAAAGAAATAAACGAAGAAACAGGAGACCTGAGCTGACATAATTGTACCTTTTCTCTACATGCCAACGTGGCTTTGTGATCGCTTACGAGTCGTAGTTTGTTTGGAGGCTTACACTGACCGACACCTGACCTAACCCAATATGGAGACCATCAAAGTCAAGCGTACTGTTGCAGCTGGTTGGGGAACCCCGACCTACTTCTACACGGCCAATTAACGCTTTTCTTTCACTCACGGTCAAAGTTTTATGCGTTATTCCCCTAAATCCTCCGTACCTCTCCATCTCCTTTCGTCACAGTTGTACACTAACTTGGAGCGGAGACATGCTCGGCGTGACTGGCTGCACGGTGCTCACTTCCAGCGCTTAAAGAGTAGAAATAAGTAAAGTTATCCCTGTAACAGGCCGTGGAGGCCCATAGGGTTGTGAGACGTTGAGGTTCCCATATTACCTTGACAGTCGGCTCACAGACGGCGGTGAGGTTGTCAGCCATACGCCCCCGCCATCTTTTACCCCCCAGGAAGATTTCTGGTACTCATTTCTGTTAGAGACTTAGTCGACTCCAGGGCCATATTGCGGCTGGAAGGATTAGGTCAAACGAAATATAACCAACTACGCTTTCGCGTGTCCCCCCCCCCACTTCTTGCGCTTGGTAAAGATAAAAGAAAGGTAAAGTCGCCTCTGAGCCGGTCACGGTAGCCGAGTGGTCTAAGGTATGTACTATCTTCGCTCTCTTGGAAACCGAGATCGTGGGTTCGAATCCCACTCAGGGCATGGATGTTTAGTTTGTATATGTGCGTTTTTCTGTGTTTGTGTACAGGTAGAGGCCTTGCGACGAGCTGATCACCCGCCCAAGGAGTCCTACCGAATGTGTAAGATCTAGAAAAACCGAAGTGAACGGAGAAGTTCATGGAGGTAGGTCTAGGCCTACTGGGGCTGTAGTGCCAAGGAAAAAAAAAGTCGCCTCTTTTGTTTAATTAAGCACACGCCATGAAGATATGTGATTGGGTTGCAGGTATACTTCGACGCGATCATAACCCCGGCACTGAATGGAGGTGACTGGTCGGTTTCAAACCCGGTCGCATTACAGGCAAAGAGCCCGGTACCTACTGGATAAGGCTGGGTGGGCTCCAGAGCCGGTCTCTACGTTGTGAACAAGAGACAAATTCTTGTACCTACCGGGAACCGAATCCCGATTCTTCATTGGTACAGCCTGTAGCCCGTCACTGTATAGACTGACCTTCTCAAAATAAATACATGAGCTTCTTAGTGCTGTGAATAAGATTTCAGTCGTCTAGGATATGGCGTCGTGTAGTTTTGTAGGTAGGTACTGACATTTCGAGGGAACCTACTCCCTCGTTTCAGGATAGAAAATGTTTCTTATCAGAAAATGTAGATAACAGTTTCTTTCGAAACTTTTGCACTTATCTAACAAATTACACGGCATCACATCTTAGGGAATTGTAATCTTGAGGTTGGGAAACATATCCACGCTGAACGTAGCGAATTGTGAGCGTCGTGTTTTGTTTAATTTTGTCGAAGGTTTTCAACAAAACATCGTAGAGGGAAGTGAGTTCAATAGAATTTTGGCGAGCAGGTTTGTAATGATCTGGACTTTTATTCGGGAGATGCTACTTTCGAATATCGGCTGGACCATCTGCTAACCCGACCGAGAATTTTCGTGGGTTTCCTGGGTCTCCCCGACCGCCTCTTTGATCTAGTGGTCAGAGTTCGTGCCTACAGATTCAGAGGTCACGGGTTCCAGTCCCGGCGCTACCAGATTTTCTGAGAAGTAGTTTGTCTGGAACGGGGTCAACTCAGCCTCGTGAGCATAATTCAGGAGCTACTTGAAGAGAAAAGTAGCGGCTCCAGTTTAGAAAACAAAGATTAACGGCCGTAGCTATCCGTTGCGCTGACTACGTGACACCCTCTATCCGAAAAAGCTGGCACTAACTTCGCCGACAAGCTGCGGTCGCTCGGTCGGTGTAGTTCCCTTGCGGACTACAGGCCACAGAGTTTTTTTTTGTTGAGTTTCCCCAGGTAAAATCCAGGATAACATCGCAATATCTGTGATAGTGAAAGCGGCATAACATAAACCTCCACCAATACATTTATTCAGTAAATCTTATGCTTGACGTGATAATGGAGAAATAAACAAACGCACCGAAAANGACGTGGCCGGAAATGAGTCATAAAAGTAATCCGGTTTCTTTATTGCCACACCTTGTATGACAGAAATATGACATAAAGATGGCTAACATATTGTCGCGTATCAGGCGTATAACGCGACAAATAAGTTCACGCCGTATTTGATGAAGCGAATTTTATTTCACATTCGCACTTACAATCACCCAAATTACAGATTTACGGTTTCTGCTATCTGCAGTATCACAATTAGTACACTCCAAATGCCAGAATACAACTCACTAGTTGCTGGCTAACTCGGCGGTAGCTCCAGGACTCACTGACTGACTCAGTACAACTGACTGTGAATAGCCTTCGCTGCTCCTTATGTAGCCTTGATCGGACAATACGGAAAACGGCCACGTAATAGGCACCCTTGTTGCCTGGCGCTGTGTTGCTAGTAACGCTAGCGGTAGTAACCGCTGTTACTACCGTAACAATCCTGTTGCGTCACCGTTACGTTACCGTGCGGAGGAGGGGGAGGGGAGCGCTGACTCACCCGCCGCGTCACTGCTGGTGG
>NW_019743147.1:652650-665498 GCF_002891405.2 Cryptotermes secundus | reverse complement strand
CCCGCCGCGTCACTGCTGGTGGTGGGGGGTTCTCCTTTGCGCAACATGTCACAATATATTTTGAAAATGTGGCACAGTTCAGATATTTGGGAACAACGATAACAGATCGAAACCTGATTCAAGAGGAAATTAAGAGCAGATTGAACTCGGGTAATGCTTGCTACCATTCAGTCCAGAAGCTTTTGCCTTCTCGTCTGCTGTCTAAAACATAAAAATTAGAATACACAAAACTATAATTTTGCCTGTTGTTCTGTATGGTTGTGAAACTTGGTCTCTGACATTAAGGAAGGAACATAGACTGAGGGTGTTTGAGAACAGGGCACTGAGGAGAATATTTAGACCGAAGAGGGATGAAGTGATGGGAGGTTGGAGAAAACTGCATAATGAGGAGCTTCATAACTTGTACTCTTCTCCAAGTATAATTAGAATGATCAAGTCAAAGAGGATGAGGTTGACAGTGCATGTAGCAAGAATGGGGGAGAAGAGGAGTATATATAGGATATTGGTGGGAAAGTCAGAAGGAAAGAGACCACTGGGAAGACCAATGCGTAGGTAGGTGGACAATATTAAAATGGATCTTAGAGAGATAGGATGCGATGGTGTGGATTGGGTAGATCTGGCTCAGGATAGGGACCAGTGGAGGGCTCTTGTAAACGCGGTAATGAACCTTCGGGTTTCATAAAATGCTGGGAAATTCTTGAGTAGCTCCACAATTGGCGGCTCCTCAGGAAGGGCTCAGTTTCATGAGTAAGTACATACGTAGATGAACATGCAAACAAATTTATAAGAATACGCTGTTTGTTTTGACCTGACAGATAGTATTTGCTGGTACGTGGAGATAAGTTTGAGACACTTTGCTCTATATGCTACTATCGAAACTTTCTGTGCACCTTGTCGGCCCCGCCCAGCTCGCCCGCATGGCGTGTGCTGTCGACATTGCGTGGTGTACGTGTCACATGTTGGTACCTGTTCTAGTCAGCTGAGGTCTAATTAAGAGCCACATCACTCATTTTCTCTCCCCCCGTCTTGTTTCACGCCATCGCGCATGCCTGAACTTGCTTCGCCGTGACCATAAACAAGTTACGTCAAGTGGTAACGTGTCCCAGAGAACCATTATCTGACCCTCGGACTGATATGAGCTGCCCTGGCTTTTATATGGATCTACAGGCCTGATATGAAATTCGCCTCTCTGACGTCTTGCTGTCACTCTGTTGCTAGGCAACGAAATGCGGTAGAATACTCAAATAAATCCAGCCTCCTATCCATTGGGTACAGGGGGCTCTTTTCCCGGGGATAAAGCGGTCGGTGAGTGAAGCTGACCATCCCATCTAGTGCCGAGGTCAAGAATGGTGAATCTATACCTCCACTCCCCCATACATCCTCGTGGTGTGGTACATAATTAATTAAACACATGAACAACTTTAACTTTTACTCAAATCGACCAGTTGCTGTTAATGTTTCTTGGGAACGGTATATGGTTTAATGCATAGAACGATCAGATTGATAAATGCAGGCATTACCATGGCGGTAAATAGAATATTTGTGTGATCTCACTGACTTGTTATTCTTTACGAAGTTCATTAAAGGTTCATGTAAAAAATCCTGTATACATCCCACTGTAGTCACATGCGTAGTGCCTGCAGGCTTAATTTAAGAAAAAAGAAATTTAACTATTTCAGTAAGTTTACTTTAAGCAAAAACCGGGCGTAGAACGAAGACACAAGCTGGTATCAAGTCCAAGTCCAAGTCATATTGCGACTGACGATCAGTCAGTCAGTAAATCTTGGTGTCGAGCCCCAGATATTTATTACTTTTTGTCATTTACGGTCTTGTTTTGTGGGGCGCCCTCTTTGACGAGAGGACGGGTCTGCCTTTTGTATATGCTGCTGGCCCTTGCCAGTGCAGTCTTTCTCGGGTCTCAGTCCCCAGCTGGTATTAATCGTACGTATCTAGTTTATATATGTCCTACCGAAGTTACGTTGGCCAGTGTCCAGTCTCCAAAGCGTGTTTGATATTGTCATGTATAGGGGGTTTGTTCGTGACTTATATAAGATGGGAAATTGAATTGGATTATTAGATTTATGGCACCTCATATATTCACAGAACTCGGGACTAGAGGCCATCCAGCGCTGTTACTGGTCTACATAATTTACAGTTCACTGCTGCAAACACAGTAGGGTTCTCAGTCCTCATTAGTCGTATCCTGGCAACGGATTTGTAAGAGTCTCACAGTCACTTAAAATTACATATGAAGTCTTCCTTGCATCACCTGATTCCTTTCTTGCCATTAATCTGCAACTGACATTTCCGAAGACTCGACTCAATTCAGTTCCTCTGCTCCCAATCACATATCCCGGCGGCTGGCGTCCCGAAACTCGGCTCTTCACTTCTGACTACTGTTCTACAAGTCAAAGTCACATTGCGACTCACGGTCAGTCAGTCAGTTAGTCAGTCAGTCAGTCAGTTAGTCAGTCAGTCAGTTAGTCAGTCAGTTAATCAGTCAGTCAGTCAGTTAGTCAGTCAGTCAGTATGTTAATAAGTCAGTCAGTTAGTCAGTCAGTCAGTCAGTCAGTTAGTCAGTCAGTCAGTTAATCAGTCAGTCAGTCAGTCAGTCAGTCTTGGTGTGGAGCCCCCATCTGTTTGACAGATTATTGTTAGTGTGAGCGCCCTCTCTGGCGAGAGGACGGGTCTTTCTTTTGTCAGAGTCATTGTCTGCAGCAGTAAGTCATTTGTCATAATGTAAAAGATGTTTACATTTTACATGTTACACACGTTAAAAATATATATACAGTATACACAGGGCCTCTGCCAGTACAGGCTCAGTACAGCAGATTTTGCCCTATTTCTAGTAGCTTCCGCTACAACAGCAGTCTAGCCACTTGAACGGTCTTATGCTTGACCGCCGCCAAGTTTATGCCTCTTATACTTTCTATGTCGTACTTCTCCTTGTCCAATATTGCGAACATTATCTTTATCATGATTTTGTATGACTTCCGCTTGTTGCCTGCACAATTTTGTTATATAATCCTACACGTACGGAATTTTGAAAGCCATGTGTAAATCTCGAACCGGAGTGTGCCTTGGAAAATCGCCAATCTGTCGGTTACCTCTTTATAAACGCTTTGCATGGACCAGGCAGAAAATACCGTCTCTAGTTTTATGGAGGCGTGTTTACTGCACCATTGCATTGCGGAACACATAGAAAAAAGCTTTTCTATTGTTGAGGCGTGTTTATCGCGGGCACGTGTGTTGCCGAGTCGTTGCTTAGCAATGGATGTATACGTCATATAATGTAGGTCTACAGTGCCCAACATAATGTTACTGAAAGTCACAGTCGAGTGGGTAGTACTCTTTCATAATCAGGAGGTCCTGGGCTCACATCTCAACCAAGGGACCGGTTATCGCGACAGGATATTAGTTGTTTTCCTCAGTCTCTCCGAGAAAATGCCGGAATAATGCTTTATATTAAGCCAGCACCATTTCCTTTACCATAATATCCATGGTGTCCATATGGGGTCCAGCCAAATTCAAACTGAAGATACCTCTAGCCAAGATTAGTTGGTTACCTTGGAGACTACGAATATTTTGTTACACTCCTCTGGAAACGGGGCCGGGATAGCTCAGTCGGTTTGGCGACAGACTAAGGGATGGACGGTCCGGTTTCAATTCCCGGCAATGCAAGAATTTCTCTTCTCCAAAGCGTCCACCGAGTCTCTTATTCAGTGGGTACCGTGTGCTCTTTCTCGTGTGTATATGTGTGTGTGTGTGTGTGTGTGTGTGTGTGGGATGGGGGTGGGGGTTGGGTGGGTAAAGCGACAGGAGCGTGTAGCTGACCACTGACCTCCATATAACGCCAAGGTTTAGAAAAAAAAAAGTTATACCTCCACTCCCCCACGTGTCTTCATGGCATAGTGTTTAACTAAGTAAGCAGAGGAACAACTTTATCCTTTTTTATCGTTCGGATCAGAAGAAAAATAAAATTCAGTATTTCTGATTCACTGTGCACTTAACTGAAGTCGTTTAATTTAAATCGCTCGTTCTTTTCTACTCATGAGATATCTCGGTTTCGAAACCTCGTTTCCTTGTTCTACATTCGTTTGGCGCCAGAAAATAGCAGCGAAAGAAACGCCATCTCACAGTAGTTCCGGCTGTTTCCTGCATTTGATTAATAGAGTTTAGCTCATGTGCCTACGTCACTACGGAAGCAGTGGCACAAGAAATTCGTTAAGAGAATGTAGGAGCGGTTAACAAGGCTGTCCCAGGCGCAATTACGGCGTATGAATAATGTGGCAAGAGGCTACTGCCAGCAAATACCATGGAAGACAGATGAAAAGCCAAGAAATATCGTCCCCGAGGCAGCACCCGACTGTTGGGACGCCCGGTATCAAAACAATAATAACAGCAGACAGTTCTCTAGAAGTACTTGAAGTGTACAGGCTTTATTTTGGAAAACACCAAGCAATTCATCAACTAACAAATTAGACACTAAACAAAAACTATGCAATTAATTTCTTTTTTGAGATAAATCAGTACATTTTCAAATTTGTGGAATATGAAGTTTGATTACGGTGTTGACGACAGCCCACAAATTTTCCGAGCCAGATAAAACGAACTTACGCCGTCGCACCTTAGTTAGTTAGGATCACTTCCCTTTTCATTCTCAGACAGAAATGTCGGAATGGTGGGTCCTCCCGACTTTGTCATCCGTATTCGAAACATAAAGCACCGTTACTGAAACTGGGTATCTCTCCATTCTCAGCTGAAGAGGCGTGTCCAGACTGGGTTCAGTGATTGAGTCAACTATTTCTAACTTCCTGGAGTTGAACCCTTCTTGAGAAACTGCCAATTGTGCAGCTACTTAAAAACTTCCCGGAAATTTATGAAACCCGAAGGTTCATTACCTTACTCACAAAAGCCCTCCACTAATCTCTATCGGAGCCAGATAGATCCAGTCCATACCAACCCATTCTGTCTCTCTAAGATCCATTTTAATATTGTCACGTGTATTAGTGATTAAGACGTGGGTTTGGGTTGGTGAATCAGTTTATTGGGTTTTCACTAGTCGTAACTACAAATATTTATTACACTACTGCTGATTTACACAAACACTCCACATTATTCTTCTCAGTCTGTACCCACTAGTCTTCACTATCCGTTCACTGGCAACGGATTTATAAGAGAGAAACTATAAAAGTCTCACCAAATCACACACTCCCAATATCGATGTACTACAGCACATGTAACGCCACGCACTGAGTCTTCTAATTGTTATTTGCCCACACTGCTGTTCCCTTGGAACATATCCCATATCCTCTCGGCAAGGACCACCCACAGAAAACACAGCCCGTCTATTGTTACATGGCCCAGACCACACAGAAAACACGTGTCACGTGTCAGACTGCTAAGTGATTGGCCCGTTAACAGCACTGGGCGTTGGGCAGACGACATAGAAAATCCAGCCTCATTTATTGTTGAGTGTTTACAGAGTTGTTGCCTGACAACCAGTTGATCAAATCCGTTACAATATTATCCACGCACCTACGTCTTGGTCTTCCTAGTGGTCTCTTACTTTCTGGCTTCCCCACCAATATCTTCTTCTCTCCCTTTCGTGCTACATGTCCTGCCTATCTCATTCTCCTTGAATTGATCATTCTAATTATACTTGGCGGAGAGCACAAGTTATTAAGCTCCTCATTATGCAGTTTTCGGCTTCAGCGATTGAGTTAACTATTTCTAACGGGCTCAGTTTTTCACTTGAGCACCGAAATATATCTTTTTGAAAGGTTTTATCCTGCACAGAATACCATATGTTGGACAAAGCCAATAAACCCGGAGATGCAAAATGTAACAAATCGCCGTAAGAACGTATTTCTTTGAGACTGTGCAATTGATATCCATCCATTGCAAATTAGTTTCGTTCCTGTTATTTTTCTGTGCTTCGTGAATTTTGTGTCTCGCTATTGTACGGAAGTGAGTGGTTCCTTCACGCTTCGACCCCTCTTATCTCGATGAAAGGGATCCAGGATTTTGTTGGAGGGTGGGTGGCGAAGAAAGGGTGTCTGGCCCTAACTGTATTGGCGTTCAGACATGATGCCGATTGAACTGGCCTGCAGTCCGCAAGCGAACTATACCGACCGAGCGACCGCCGCTTGTCGGCGAAGTTAGTGCCAACTTTTGCTGATAGACGGTGTCGCGTGGTAAGCGCAACGGATCCCCACGGTCGTTAAATTCGATTTTCTAGACCGGAGCCGCTACTTATCCATCCATGTAGGTCCTCAATTATCCTCACGAGGCTGAGTGGACCGGTTCCAGACCCACTACTTCTCAGAAAATCTGGTAGCGTCGGGAATCGAACCCGGGACCTCTTGATCTGTAGCCGGGAACGCTGATCACTAGACTACAGAGGCGGTCGAGACATGTTAGCAGCTTTAATATCCAGAACGCGTAGGCAGTGAAACGAAGAGTTGCAAATTAATTAATGCTGAAAAGAGAAAAGTAAGTTCCTTATTCTGTAAGTAGCTAAACGCCGGGACAGAGACATCAAGAACGTGGATGTGATAATGTGCTGCCTGGTCAGAACCCTCGCACGCCTCAGGTGTTACCAGACGAGTATTTTGTAGTGTTGGGATTGTGATTAGTAGCGGAAAGCCGAAGAAAGTCGCAGGATTTCCTTCTGCAGTTCCATTTCTCCCACAACAGTTCTCATATGAAGTCATCAGGACTTGAGCCTTCAGGATCAATATTTTTGGAATGAGTATTACCAATTATGCGAAGCGGCGGCTTGGTTGAGCGAAGTCGGATTGTACAGGTGTCAAACCTGCTGATTGTTTCGGATAGAGAAAGAGATAGCAGAAACGGGCAAGCCCTTCTAAATGTTGGCCCAAGTTCAATGCCTGATTCCCCCCTCCCCAAACCCCTACGCCCTCGTCGGGGTCAATACCGTACGTCACCCACCAATCAAATCACAAGTTGACTGACCCTTGCGAGAGAAAAAGCCGGCCGCCGACAAACGAGCTGATGATTTGCACAAAAGCTGTTTCATTAAATGTTTTATGTAATCATAAAAGGGACCGTCAGAATGATTGATAAAGACATCAGAAGGAGCTTGATCCGCCACACCCTCCATATCACCGGTTTTGTGTCCAGTTCAAGAACATTGTCACAAATGTATGTCAGAAGTGCCCTCAAATTTAGCGAGGGAAATCTTGGGGTAAAACTATTACAATTCTAGAACACCGATCGTGAATTAATTTCCTTTTCAAAGGTAGTCAGACGGAGGAAGTGACCCTTCTGAGGGCCTTGTGTTGTTGCTACTAGGGCATCAGCATGACCTTGCATCTGTGCCAATTTCGAAGATATCTTACTCTTAAACCCTGAAAACAGATACATTATGTCCCTCGGAAACATTTTTAAACCTTTGCGTCACTTCCCAGAAGACACTCCATTATCTGTCTTCCATCTGTCAGTTCATTGTCTAAGCAGAGACAGGTTCGTGCAGGGACTCGCTGTTGATTTTCTTTACCAGAATGTTACGTGAAAAATTACTGGATTTTTGTATTGGAATAGGCTTGTTTGAAATGAATCACTGAGCCTAGATCTTCAAGCACTAGGCATACACTCAGTCACTGGGCCTACAGCTCAATCACTGTCGCTATACTAGAATGTGAAGGAACCGGGATAGCTCAATTGGGTCAAGTTCGATTCCAGGCAGCGTAAGATTTTTCTCTTCACCATAACTTCCAGGCCGATTCTGCAGCCCACACAGACTTTTATCCAGTGGACATGGGGGATGTTCCCCCGGGGGTAAAGCGTCGGCAGGGTGAAAGTGTTCACTCCCCTCCATCTTGTGTCGGGGTCAAGAAAGCTGGAGGTATGCCTCCACCCTCCAATATGTCTTCATGACGCAGTGTTTAACCGATTAAGCACAGGGACAGGTTTAGGGTTTATACCATAATGCGAACATGGTGCGAACTGAATAGGGTCTCCAGGTATCACATTGTTAGCGGCAATATGAGGATGTAGTCTACTTCTTTTCCGAATTAATTACCAGCCCCAACATTGTCTTTTGAATTTCATTAACGGAACGTTGTTGAATTCCGTTAGGGTTCGTGTGACATACTGGAACCCATTTACGTCTTGAACTGACGTAGCAGAACGTATCCTTCTGTGGATGTTATGCGTGACGGAGTCCTTTGCTGGCATGTTTTTGAGACAAATTTCATCACGATAAAATGAAAGAATAAAAACAAAAACAGACTCCGTGATTTTAGTCCGCAAGCGAACTATACAGACTGAGCGACCGCCGCTCGTCGGCGAAGTTAGTGCCAACTTTAGCGGATAGATGGTGTCGCGTGGTCAGCGCAACAGATCCCCACGGACGTTAATTTCGGGTTTCTAGACCGCAGCCGCCATTTCCCTGAAATAGCTCCTCAATTATCGTCACGAAGCTGAGTGGACCCCGTTCCAGACCCACTACTTCTCAGAAAATCTGGTAGCACCAGGTATCGAACCCGGGCCTCTGGATCTGTAGCCATAAGCGCTGACCACTAGACCACAGAGGCGGAAAGAGTAAGGAGGATAGAACAGAGTAACAAGAATAATGATGAATCTGATGGCACTGGAGGAGATGAAAGTGTGTAAGTGGAGTTGTAAAGATGGAACAAAAAGTTCCCAGAAGAACTAATTGCCTATTTGTCTTTGGTATGACACGGGCCGCATAGAAAATGACACGTCATGAACTCTCACGATGTCGCGTGTGCTTTCGTTGCCGCGGTAACATTTCTACCGAATCTTTGCCTAGCAAGGGAAAATGGGTACACATTGGGATACAAAGAGTGATGGGAATAATTTATGTAGTACAACCTTTATTGGTTCAAGCATTCACCCGGGGGGTCCAGAAACACACACACACACACGATCTCAGAGAGCAAGGTGACCTCATAGGCGTACTTTTATTTTTTGGTGAATTAGGGAAGGTAGGCTCAAAAGGAACGAATAATTCAAAACATGACAGGTGGAGGTAAAACAGTTAAAGGCAAGCCCACTATGTGAAAGTATGACGCCATGAAGGCATACAAGTAGTGTGGAGGTGAAGTTCCATGCATTCCAGCCCTTGACACTAGATCGGTGGACTGTGTTCGGATAAGGATCAGTCCCGAATCTAGTTTAGACAAACTTGCAAAGAGATATATCTTTGCTCCTTCCTGGAATCGAATCCCTCTCTTCAAAGATAACGGATACCGATTCGAAAAGGAAAGATATTCCGTAGAGAAAAGAAGATAGCGAGGGGTTGTAACAAAGGCGGTAAAGAATGAAAATTGGATGAATATATTGTCATGATTTAGGGGTGCTTCTCTATAGACAGGGTTCTGGATTATTGGATTTATTGACCATTTACATGTCGTACACAAATAACTGTAACATTAGCGCTATTTCCACTCTGTATAGTTCACTGTTACACATAATAGTGTCCTCAGTCTGTTATAGTCCATTATCCGTTTCCTGACAACTGATTTTAACACATGAACCATAAGAGCCTCATTGAAATACAGCACACGTAAAGTCTTCTCTTCAGAGCCCTATTGCCAACTTAACACATAGCGCCAGCATTCCTTGCACAGTCCAACCCTAGACTAACTGCTCACTTGGAACTCCGGAACCCGACTGCAGATTCTCAACTAAATTCTTTTTTATAACCACTTTGCACGGACCGAGTAGAAAACATCGTCCCCCAAAATTCTTCAATCGTTTCTTACATATCCATTGTCGCATGAACTTGTTTACCGAGCCGTCTCCTCTTGCTCCAAATTCCGACCTTCATGCGTCATGTCAATATTTATTGGAACTTGCGGAGGAAACATCTTAAATTTACTTGTTCTGACTAATATGTTTGTTGTATAAAATTTTGTTATGCTTTCCGTTCTAGAAGACAAAGTTCTCCGAAGTTACAGTCGTAATAACCTTAAATTTCGTGTTTCAATCTATCTTCTTTCTTCAGAATGAAGTACCAAGCTCCAGACCCGTATGAAATACCAGGCACCGGTATAATATTACTTCTGTATATTTTAACCTTCAACCTTTCAGACAGGACACACAGACGGAAGAACAAAGGGACGCAATTCCCTTGAGAACGGCTTGGCCCCACCTTGAAGGGTATGGTGCTTGAATAAGCAGCAACCCCAGTGCGGATGGGAAACTGCCAGCGGTACATTACGCAGCAGAATTAGCAGAAAACACTCACGCAATGAGAGAAATCCCGCTTGGTGGGTAACAAAGTCGCATACAGGGTTAGGCGTGTTACGACGTAACATCGAATGGTTGGGTGACTGTAAAGTAGCGAAGTTATTCCTGTGCTGAATTCATTAAGCGCCATGCCATGAAGGTGTATTGGGAAGCGAAGGTCTTGACGTCGGTTACTACATGGAGGTGAGTGGTCAGCTTCTTGCCCAGGCCGCTTTACCCTAGAGGAAAGATCTCCAGTCCCGGTACCCACTGGATAGGAGGCTGAGTGGGCCCCACAGCCGGTCTGGATGTTGTGGAGTAGAGAAAAATCTCTTGGCCCTACCGGGATCGGAACCCAATCTTCTAGCCCGTAACCTTTCGCTATACCAACTGAGCTATCCCGGCTTATGTATGGCGACTAATGAATGATGAAATTGAAATAATTTCGAAGGAGACGGTCGTTACCTAATGAAGATAAAATCGTGGAATTGTCCCGGATGGACTGAGGTAAACCACGAGAAATCTCAGACAGCATAGCCGGTATCCGGGCCGAGACTCGAAACATGGATCTCTCGAATACAAATCTAGAGCATTAGGTAAACATGGACTGGGTGTGATGAAGATTTCTGCTTGTCGGTATATGTCCGGGAGATGCTTGCAGATATTTCGGAACAGCCTGCTGCCTCCATCTTCAGGGTATAAGAGTAAGCCCAGTGATTTGCTTGCTCTTATTGATCCACTCAAGACACAATCTTCCTTCTCCCTATATCCATACCAATCCAATTCCCTGACGCTCGGCTCACTCTTCTATCCTGAAGAAGGAGGCAGTATATTCCTTCAAAATGTCGGTGGATGTCTACCACATTACTCGTTGTCACATCGCAGAAGGCAGTGCTCCTCAGTTACAGCTGAAATGAAGTCCTGGTACTAACAGCTCAGCATAAGTTGATCGCTGAACATGACTGCAGCGCTCTGAGTACCTCACGCACCGGCGTCAGATTATGACGTCGTCAACAAACAAGGGAGGGAGAAGGCGGAACACTGAGAGACCGCCTGTTGTATATCTGGTACGCCTGGTTTATTCCACAATTAACCGGATGTTATAATTGTTCTTTTATCCTTTATTTTCATGGTTTCTTTACTTATTAACGTATTTATTTTTCTTTCTTCTTGTCCTCCTTTCACTTTATCGTTCCTTTCTATAGTTTTATTCTCCGTTTCTTTTCCCTTTCTTCAACTAGAAGAGGAACCAGAATTAGACAGATGCATTAAAACCTGCGTATAAAGGAATTTCTTCGATCTGAAGCACATATATACATACTTATCTCTCTATACAGTGAAATTTCTGGGGCGCATGTGCTAGCTGCAAGCGGTGCTAAATTTGCTGGTAGGTTTACCTGACAGCAGTGACCTCTCTGTTATTTGCTGTCACTATTTTTGTGGAAAACTTATTTAGAACAGCATCCTGAAAACTCTGTTTTGAATTTACTCAATATTGGATATTAGGACCGGATTATAAGTACGCAAAACGGAACCCAACAGTAAGGTAAAATGTAAAGTAACCCCTGTGCTTAGTTTATTAAGCACCATGCCATGAAATTATACGGGGGAGTGGAGGCATATCTCCACTACTCTTGATTTCGACACTACATGGTCAGTGGTCAGCTTCACGCTTCGAATGCTTTCTCTCTACGGAAAGAGCCCTCGGTAAAATATAACCTTGTGCTTAGCTAATTAAGCATTACACCATGAAAGCGTATAGGGGAGTGGATGTATAGATCCACGTTTTCTTGACCTCGGCACTAGTTGGAGGAAGAGCCCTTGGTACTCTTTGGATTGTTAGACCCCAGAGCTGACCTGACCCCTGTGGAGTGGAGAAAAATCTTCTCCACCTACCGGTAATCGAACTCCGGTCTTCCAGACCGTAGCTCGTCACTGTACCGACTGGGCTATCGAAGTTCGGATCAGCAGTGGTTACGTAAAAATACATGGTGACCCTTATCCTGATTATCACTATCACCAGACAAGGTACGTAAGTACAGTACGTCATAGTCGGATAGAGGTTACTCTTGTTTCGTATTCAGAAAGTCCTGGGTTCAAATTTTCCACACTGGCGCCAGATGTTCTGACTGAGATCTGTCCTAGTTCCCTCTGTCCCTTCAGGCAAATACTCGGGATAGGCCACATCACTTCAGTTCATTTTCACTCATCGCTGGACTGTGCTGCGCAGGCCTAAGTCTCTGTAACGCTCCTGTATCACGTTCAGAAAGCTCTTGGTTCGAATCTTGGAAGTGACACTGGCTATACATCACGAATATAAACTTCTGAATACAGAAGTAACGAACTCTTGAAAACCAGTAGTTGCTCTGCCAATCACGAAATGCCTGTCATGTTACGGAATCTGACGGTTCACAGGAGCTTGTACTGTTTAGTACGCACAGGGTGAACACCTCTGGTCCGTTATGTTACGGAATCTGACGGCTCACAGGAACTTGTACTGTTTAGTACGCACAGGGTGAGCACCTCTGGTCCGTTATGTTACTGAAACTGACGGTTCACAGGAGCTTGTACTGTTTAGTACGCACAGGGTGAACACCTCTGGTCCGTTATGTTACGGAATCTGACGG
>NW_019743147.1:598985-649975 GCF_002891405.2 Cryptotermes secundus | reverse complement strand
AAAAAAAAATCCAGTGACCTAATCGGGACTTGAACCCGCGACCTTCCGGTTTGTGGCACAGCCCCTCAACCACTACGATACTGCGTGCCCCTACCTAATATTAACACAAAATATTAATATTCTTAAAAGAATTATTTTGTAGGCTGAATGCTCTAGGACGATCAGTAAAAAAGCCTTGAACATTTTAACGTAAAGTTGTAATCAAATTTTCCTCTCCTTTTCGAAAACCCCCCCTCTCCTGAAGAGAATATTACTCTATGGTGCTGAAACACAAAATAATGTAAATTAAATTTCTCACTGCGGTGACTATGAAGATGAATCAGAATTACTGGGTTTTCGGACTTTGTCTAGAAAGTAGTTTCCAGAGTACCGGACGATGGGCAAAGTCCAAAAACCCAGTATTTATGAGTGTTTGACACCACTGTCAGAACCTCAGAACTCTTCAGAATAAAAATTACTGTTTTCTGGGATGTGACGCATGTAGTCTGGTAGATATTTCTCAACGTTTCGAATGAATCTGCTGCCTCTATTCTCGAGGTAGAATCCCATTACGTAGAAGTGTACAATGTTCTTCAGCGTAAGATTGAATGAATCCTGGGGTTCAAGTGTCTGAGAGTTATAATTTCTGATAAGGACTGTACCAATGCAAATAGCACAGAGCCAGGTTCTCATTTCATGCGTTTTTATGGTGCGGTACATGACAATCCGTTTCGGAACGGAGAAGACCACCTGTTCAGCATCACCATGGTGATGAATAGCGTTAGGTATGCAAATGTACAACTCACTTTTATTTTCATTTTCATGCATGTGAGGTCACGGGTATACGTGCGTTTTACGACTTGTAGAATTCGATTTGGCAGACAGCTGATGTTGCAACAAAGTGTGAAAGGGTTAACAAGCCCAAGTCACAAAGATCGTTAAACGCGAGATCTTTCTAACGAAATGCCTCGGTTGTTTCACTAGACCGTTAACGGCGAATGAATTTACTGAAATTGTGAATGAAACCTCAAGCAGGTTAACTGTATGTGCTTGCTCTGGAAAATCATGTCCTTGTATGAAGTGTTAAGGGTCTTTCTTCATCATCAGCCTTAAACCCGAAAGGAAAAAAAAAGGGGGTGAGAAAAGGAGAGAGGAAGAGAGAAAGACAAGGAAATCTAAAAAAGAAATTGAGAGATTAATAAGGGAAGTGGCACAGACGTAGAGAACGAAATGAAATAAAATGCAGAAATGCATGGAGAGAGAGAAACGAAAAAGGTAAAATAAATAATTTTTGATTCAGCTTATCAGGTTGTACGATACATTGTGAAGCGATGGAAATATTTTTCTTATTTCCCCATCTTTTTTTATTCAGCGTCATATCCTCTTTCTTCTCAAAGTTTACATTTATCATCTAATGTCCTTTATTATGTTTGCTAACATTTTTCTTTATTCCTTTTTCCTTTATAGCCTCCACCTGAATGTTCGTGCTGTCCCTCTCGTCTTTCTTTCGTGTTCCGTCTTTTTCTCCGCCATTTCCTCCTTCTACATAATTTCATTTTAATCTACTACTACTACTACTACTAGAAGGCAAGCTGGAAGGTCGCGGGTTCGAGTCCCGATGAGGTGATTTTTTTTTTCAGTTTACCTAATCCTTCCAGGTGCACTATGGCCCTGGGGTCGACTCAGCCTCTAACAGAAATGAGTACCAGGAATCTTCCTGGGGGTAAAGGGCGGCCGGCGCGTAAGGCTGACAACCTTATCGCCATCTGAGAGCCGACTGTCTAGAGAAAATGTGGAAACCTTGAAGTCTCACAACCGTACGGGCCTCCACGACTTGTTAGTGGGAGCCGGTATAGCGCAGCTGGTAAAGCGAGTGGCTACGGACTGGACGACCGAGAGATCGGAGCTCAAATCCCGGTAGGATCAAGAATTTTTTCTTCTTCACCTCGTCCAGACCGGCTCTGAGGTCCAACGAACCTCCTATCCAAAAGGTACTAGAGGCTCTTTCCTCGGGGGGGGGGGGNACAAGGGTCGCGGGGCTCTCTCTCGGGGGGGCGGGGGGGTAAACCTGCAGGAGCGTGAAGCTCACCACTCACCTCCAAGTAGTGCCGAGGTCAAGACAATATGGATCTATACATCCACTCCTCCATATGCTTTCATGGCATAGTGCTTAATTAATTACTACTAATAGTAGTAGTTGTAGTAGTAGTACCGCCGATACTATTTTTTCTTTCTTAATCATTCTTCTCTTGTTTCATCTTTTCTTATTCTTAACATTTTCCTCCATTTCTCATGATTACTCATCATCTTTATTCTTTGGTATTCTGTTTAATCTGCACTTCTCTGCTGTCACTACCAGTTTACCAGTGAGAATCTTTCTTGGAGAATTGCAGGTTCGCAAGACTCACATACGAAACATCAATAGCAGATATGGCTAAAGCTGAAGTAGGAGCAGTAGTCACTGTGCGATCTGAGACTTGTCACCTGGCCACGAGGTGCGCTGCTGCATTCGCGTAACCTTGTGTTACGTCCGGTGTGGCTGGTCACACGGCAGGTGAATACGCACCGCCAACGACCCATAAAAGCGCCGTTCCCTAGAACCAGTAAACTTGTCCCAACGCGTGACACTGGCGCTAAAGTGAAATTTATTGCAGTAACAATACTTCTTAATGACTAATTCCTAATGTCACGCTGTAGTGGTTAGTAGGCCTACAGATTCCTTATTCCTGAGTGGCCGGATTCGCTTTTATAACCCGGTGGCTCTCTACCATGAATGAGGGGTTTCGTGGTTTCTCTCGGTCACACCGGCAAATTCTGCGATAGTACTTCCCTTCCAGTTCATCGTCTTTTAACTATGTTCCTTTTTTTTTCTATGCAGGTTAAGAAAATGTCGGTAAACAATCTCTTGCAGTAAGTTTTNGAGGTTTTCACGGCGATGACTATGAAGAAAGTCGTCTTCTGGGATCTGGCGCCGTGTATTCTTTGTTTCAGCTCTCTGCATTCGCAAAGCAATTCAAATGCCCTGAAGATGGAGGCGATACGTTCCTCCGAAACGTCGGATGAAACGAAGAATACACGGCGCCAGATCCCAGAAGACGACTTTCTTTAATTTCTTACAGTCATTCTCAATATTTTGCTTTCTGCTCTACGCCTGATCTTTTGTAAAAATTGTAAAGAAACTCGTAATTCTACCACAGTACAAGCAATGCTCGTCGTTGAAGTGTTTTATCTGCTAAGATATAGCACCCTGTAGTCCGTTGTAAGGAAGGGGACTTTTTGGAGAAACACGTCGCGTCCGTCTTCAGGGCAGAAGAATAAATCGAGCAAGACATACAAGATGAGGCTTATTATCTGCACCAAGCTGGTTTCTTGCTTGGTTTATTCTTCGGCCCTGAAGATGGAGGCGAATTTTTCCGAAATAACGGCATCATATCCCAGAAGACAGACCTCTTCATAATAACCGTTGTGAGAACCTCAACTCCTATAGAGTTCCCATTTCTCCAAAAAGATATATATTTAAAATTATGTACTTTTGGTAGTATATTGTCACGTGTTGGGTATGTCACGCGACAAATAACTTTGTGGTTGTCGTGGTGATGGGCGTGAGGTAACGCGTCACAGTATTAATAAATAATGTAAATTCTTATTTTCGAGACCTCACTTCATACTCCTCTCGATGTCAGGAGCCGCCGACTGAGGTTCACTGATCCATTACTTGTGTCAGATTTGAGGTTCTTACGCCCGTGAATATGAGTACTGACTTTTGAATGTAGTGCTCTGTAGTCTCGTAGAAATTTACCAAATTTTCGGAGGAATTGCTGTCTCCATCTTCAGACAGTTCCCTCAGAAATGCTGTGTCACTTCCTATCAGACAGCAGCGTTCCGTCTGTTCGGTGTTTTAAAAATATCAAGGATATCTAGTGTTGTACGCGAATCATTAGAAAAATTCACTCCACACAGCATTTTTTGCGCAAGCATGAGTGTCCATTACCTACAACGTGTCTACTTGCTCGCCCCTCAGCTCCTCTGTATCCTTCAGAAATTAATACGAAACATTTCCTGTTGTCCTTAGTTTTCTTTGTTTCCTTTGCAGATCCTTTTATGAGAGGTGATAATTCCATTGAGTAGCGCAAGTGACGTGTCTAGGTGCTAGGCCGAGCACGGCCCCGGGTCGCTTAAAGCAAACAATGTTATCGCTTGTTTATTTGTGCCAGGTTTCTGCGTCTTTAGAATTGTTCAACACAAACCGCAATCCTGCCGGACAGACAAATATTTCCTACGCAAACGTGTATGGAAAATGGGCACAGGAACGTACACTTTCCAGCTTCAGAGAACAGGAAGCATAAAAGAGATACTACAGAAAATTTTGGGTAACAACATTATCGATGTACATAGACTACATTTAAAAACGTAAATTTACGTTGTCGGTATTGAAAAACAGAATGTAACAGGAGGGAAAGGGAGAGGATAAAGAAGAATAAAAAGACAGACGAAGAGAGGCAAAGAAAGAAGGGAAGAAAGAAAGAGATGGAAAGACAGAAGGATAGAGACAAATGACTGAAAAAGAAAAAAGAGGAGAAAATACGGAATAAAGTATACATTGAAAGAAAAAGAGAGTGATATATACGAAAAAGAAATGAAAGAAAGTGATGGATGGAAGAAAGTAACACATAGAAATAGAGAAGAAATAAAGTACAGAGATTGATAGAAAAGTAAGGAAAGAAACAGAGAAAATGAGAGAATGATGGGTGTAGATGAGAAAAGAGGCGAAGAGGAAGGAAGCCAAGAGAAAGTAAAAGTCTCGATTGAATACAGGTCTTGACGAATTTGCTTCAGAGCTAGCAGTAGGCATCACTGAGATATATGGGTGCACTAAAAAAGCTAAAAACTAAACTCAGTGTCTTTAGTCCGCAACCGAACTATGCCGACCGAGCGACTGATGCTTGTCGGTGAAGTTAGTGCCAACTTTAGCGGATAGAGGGTGTCGCGTAAGGAATCCCCACGGCCATTAATTTCGGTTTTCTAGACCGCAGCCGCAACTTTTCCATTGAAGTAGCTCCCCAGTTATCCTCACGAGGCTGGGTGGACCCCGTTCCAGACCCACTAGTTCTCAGAAAATCTGGTAGCGTCGGGAATCGAACCCAGGACCTCTGGATCTGTAACCAGGAACTGTGACCACTAGACCACAAAGGCGGTCATATGGGTGAACGAAGTGACCATTTTTAGACAAAAGAATCAGGTTTCGTTAAGTCGTTTCTCAATCGGTGGGGCGCATCCCATTTCTGGGACTGGACGGCCGACTGGGTGTGAATTGTAGTCTCGAAAACAATAATCATCAGCGACACAAAATCCAACTGCACAGAAGTTTTCCAGTATCTTCGAGATTTTAAAAGTTGGCACTAACTTCGCTGACAAGCGACTGTCGCTCGGTCGGTATAGTTCGCTTGCGGACTAAAGCCATGGAGTTTATCATTAATGATTAATTGGTACTTACGTATTCGTGGGTGACCCACGTAGCTTATAACTTTACCACCATGTTGCCGACCACGGTATCGCTGCCAATCTTAGAAGCAGTGACAGATTTCTAACCCAGAGGACAGCAAACAAATTTATTGTTTGAAGGAAAATCCTAAACCAACCGTGGGGAGGGGTTAAACGTTTTTAAATGAACGTTACCAAAAGCTCAACATTCTAAAAACAAAATCATGAGCTCTGTAGCCATTGAGTTAATGTCACAGACGTTGACGAATTAGCCCCAGCAACACGATTACAATGTTAGGCTTTAGGTTTTCTTAAGTTCGGGGTTTTGGGGTCTGGTTTTAAAAGATTATCATTTTGATTATGTTCTTATAAGTACATTTCCAAAACACTTTGTTGCTGGTTTCTCATTCACCAATAAACATTTTTGGAGGGAAGCTGGGAATATATTGAATAAGCAGTCCCGGAGAGCCAACAGGGGGTGGTCCTCCAGATTTGGGGTTGGGTGCGGAGCTAACAACTCAGCGTAAATAGAAACTTGTTACGAAAATGTTCAAACAGCCTCGGAATGGGCAGGACATGTAGCACGAATGGGAGAGAGGAGAAATGCATATACGATATTGGTGGGAAAGCAGGAAGGAAGGAGACCAATGGGAAGACCAAGGCGTAGGTGGGTGAGCAATATTAAAATGGATCTCAGAGAGATAGAATGGGATGGTATGGATTAGATTTATCTGGCTCAGGATAGGGACCACTGGAGGGCTCTTGTGAACAAGTTAATGAACCTTCGGGTTCCATAAAATTCTGGGAAGTTCTTCAGTAGTTGCGCAATTGGCAGCTTCTCAAGAAGGGCTGAGCTCCAGGAGTGAGTGAATAAACATTTTTAATTACAAAGTTTCAAGGTTGGCAGCACAAACTCAGCAGTCAACATGGCGGTTGGCAGCGCTACTGTTGCGGACAACTTGTCTGCTTGAGTTAACAAGCACATAAATAAATACCAATTAATATCATACTAAAACGTACAGAATTCTAAAATATATTTCTCGGAACGCGAGGAGCTTTGCCTTTACTACAGTGGGACGCGAGTTGCGAAGTTTGTGGATCACTGAGCGAAATACCGACCACTACTGCGTTCACGAAATCTGTGTAGACGACAGGTATTAAATATCCATTTCGTGCTGAACTCATAGTTCTGTCTTGCTATTGGTTCGGCCTACAGGAATTAGACTAGACATTTAGTAGAGGAATGTGTCTCGAGAAAATGTGAGAGTAGCTGAACTCACCTTGTTGTCTCGGTGCTGGGTTCAGTTGACAATTCAGTGATGTTCAAGGTATCATACATAAACGTTGTACCGGGAATTTGTTATAGTTTAGTTCATGTGACGCTAGACCAGCGGTTGAAAAAGTGGGTTGTACCGCCTCATGGGGACGGTAAGATTACCTAGGGGGGACTCTAAGAGGCAAGGGAGGGGCAGGGGGCGCTGGAGTTTGGCTCCTCCGAGCACATTGTTCGCTTATTTAAAACTGAAGTGACTTTAAACCAGACATTGGGAAACTGGTATACCTTCGTTAGGCCCATCCACCGCATTAAGAATTTACAAACAGTGAAGTAGTTATCAAATGTGTTATCTTGTTTTTGTTATTGTGTTACTTAGTGGGCTGTGCAAACCGCTATTTTCAACAGTGATTTTTATAGAGCAGGGCAGGGGGTACTAGGGATGAGTTTATGGTACCATGGGGGCGGTGGCCCGAAAAAGTTTGGGAATCAATGCGCTAGACAAAAGCCTAAACTCGCATGTTTGTACCACTACCTAGTTATTTGATATTCATTCATATTATTTAATTCATGAATGCCTCTACAGTCCTTTGTTGGGCCCTGGTCTCTTCAGTTTCGTAATCTTTTTTTACACAGACCGTAGGACTCCTTGGACGAGTGATCAGCCCGTCGCAAGGCCGCTACCTACACACAGGACAACATAAACGCAGAATAAACGCAAGCACAGACATCCATGCCTTAATTGGTTTCGAACTCACGATTCCAGTGTTCGAGCGAGCAAAGACAGTTCATGCCTTAGACCGCGCGACCACTGTGATCAGCAGTCCGTTGATATAGTTTACTGGACTTCACATGAAGATGGACAGAAAAAAAAACTCACAGTTTTGTCTCGCCTTTGTAGAGGAACTCTGACACCTGATGCTCCACGGGGATTACCCTAGTGTCATGGAAGATGTCATCTTTGCGTATGTTGAACCGATAACGAGGAAATCTACTCGTCCGCGCGTGGTCTATCGGCGTCGTGTCAGCCGCCGCGTCTTCTCCGGCAACCAATAGGCAGATGTGTAGCAGCACCAATGGGATTAGCGCTGCTGTCGCACGGACCAATAGCATCACGTCCCCGTCTCCGCCACTGCTTCCATTGTTGCGAGGCATCCGTAGAGAAACCATCACTGCAAATGTAAACATTTGCATAAACACTAAAATATATCAAATAAGGGACAAGAAATGCTGTCTTCATAAAACGCAATCGTGCATAGAACCGAAAAGAAACAGAAACATCAAAATATGTGTGTTTCCAGTATGTAAATATCTTTACGACTTGCCCAGCGACTGAATGAGCATGCAACCGTAAGCTTGGAACCTTGCTATTGTTGTGGTGACTTACTTGACCTTCACCATTCAGTTGTCTTTCATCACTAGTGGCATCAACGTGGCCCTTCCTCTTACCAGACACACCAATTAGCAGCGTGCAGAGATTAAATTCTTGTTGGCTGAAGTTGCAAGAGTTACGGAGTGTCGTGTATGTATATATACGTATATATATGTATGTATATGGAGGGATACAATTTTCATTTGTTATGGGTCAGAGGTCGAAATCGGGCGATATTGACACTGACTGGCACTTGCCGACAATGATCTTAAGAGCCTTGTCCGATCAGTGTCAAGAACACCCGGTCTCCTGTACCAATGTCGGTGAAGTAACAGTTCGGCCGCATTGGTCAGGCCATTGTGAATAACACTCAAGAGGAGATTGGTTAGTGGAAAATCGATGAAACATAACTTATTCAGTGGCAGTGCCCAAAATTGAGGGGCCTTGCAGGTAGTGCCCACCGGAAGTGATCAGTTGTCGGCATGGCCAGGAGGTCTACACTATGTCGGCCTTGATTTTAAGACATACACGCATGAATGAAATGTTTTTATTTGTATTCCGTTACAGTACTGGTACAGCACATTTAAAAGTATTTCAGACGAAAGTTACATATGTCAGTAAGCTATTTGTTTTGTCCATGTGCTATAAAACGTTCGTATAGAATGATATAGCTTTCGATTAAAGCTAAAAAAATTGCTGGTTATAGGCTCCTCAAGTTGACTGCCGAAGATGAATATGTTCGGCTTTTGCGACGGCTACTCTCTGTGGTTTAGTGGTCAGAGTTCCTGGCTACAGATCCAGAGGTCCCGGGTTCGATTCCCGGAGCTACCAGATTTCCTGAAAAGTGGTAGGTCTGAAACGGGGTCCACTCAGTCTCGTGAGGATAACTGAGGAGCTATTTCAATGAAATAGAGGCTCCGGTCTATAAAACCGAGATTAACGGCCGTGGGGATCCGTTGCACTGACCACGTGACACCCTCTATCGGCAAAAGTTGACACTAATTTCTACAAGTGGCGGTTGCTCGGTCGATATAGTTCGCTTGCGGACTACGTGCCACGGAGTTTGTTTCTTTTCCAGTTTACCATTCCTCACTCATTCTGCCTTCACGACACTGTATAGTCTAATACTGAAACCGTCGTTAAATAATCCACCAACACTGTGTAGCAACTGCTCAAAGAAGAATTGAGTGCAATATGGAGACGGAGGAACCGTACTCATATAGCTGCATAGTAAACAGTTGAGCCCCCTGTCTGCTTCACAAAACGAGGCCTGCTGGGACCTCGGTTACTAATTGGGCTTTATAAGGTGACGTCGTTCCTAATGGTTGAACGTACGGGGGACCAAGATCTTATGCCCTCTCTTCGAACCCTGTCGGTTTTCAGGATTAAACTGGCAGTCAGGAGATCCTGACACTGAATTGGGTTTTGACCTGGAAAAACTTGAGAGTAGATTACATATGTAAATCGTAAATATAAAAAGAAGGTGACATTTGAATTAACTGCAGACACGCCGTAGTGTAGCTGGTTGAGGCACCATGCTACAAGCCGGAATGTCGCGGGTTCCATTCTCGATGAGGTTATTGGATTTTCCAATTTACCTAATCTCTCCAGCTGCACTACGGCTCTGGGGTCGACTCAACCTCTAACAGAAATGCGTACCAGGAATCTTCCAGGGGGTAAAGGGCGACCGGCGCATAAGGTTTACATCTGTGCGTTAGTTGTCTAGAAGATGCGGAAACCTCGACATCTCACAACCCCATGGGTCTCCAGGGCCTGTTACAGGGATAGCTTCACCTTTAAATAAGATGTTCTAAGTGGATCGGTTTATATCCCAATGACGGGAAAAGCAGGTAACTTTTCGACTTTCCAAGGAAAACCTTGCACAATGGAGTTAATCAAATAATCAAGGCGTCAGGATGTATTTTATTTTATTTGTTCTATACAAGCAGTTTTAGTAGTACTCAGATTCTGATGTGTAAGGTTCGGGAAGTTCTCAAATTTACTTCTGCGAGAAAATTGCATAATTAATAGCTTCATAATTGGAATTCCGTGCCAATTTTTTTTGGGATGATCAAATCGATGGTCGTGAAAAGGTAAGGAAGACAGAAATGCTTGCGAAACTTTTGTAGGAAATCCTGAAGAGACCACTTGGATCACCTAGTCGTGTACGGAAGGATAATATTGAAATGGATACTAAAGAAATAGGATGGGGGAGTGTGGAGTGGAGTTATCTTACCCAGCACAGGAATCAGTAGCAGCGTTTTGTGAACACGGTAATGAACATTCGTGCTGAATAACACGCTGCAAATTTAATCACCAGTTGAGCAATTAAAATCTTCGGCGGGAGGACTCTGTTCCTAAGCGTTGATTGGTTGGTTGGTTGGCTGGTTGGTTGGTTGGTTGGTTGGTTGGTTGGTTGATTGGTTGGTTGGTTGGTTGGTTGGTTNCTCTCACATAGCTGTGTATATTTCCACACAGTCTGCTTTTACCGATTCTCACGGTCTCTTCGCTTGCAGATTTCTTATATTTTTTCTTCTACCCTGAAGATGGAGGCGATACGTTCCTCCGAAACGTCGGTTAACACCACATATACACGGTGCCAAATCCCAGAAGACTGCTTTCTTCATAGTCACCGCCGTGAAAGCCTCAAATCTTACACAGTCATTCACTTCTTTAGGCGGTTTCCCGGATGGAACTCGCGGGCTCCTATAGGAATCAGGAGAGCCTCTTTATATCCATTACCCAGTTCCGTTCGGACCAATTAACCGTGAACAGCAACACCGTGAAAAGATATATCGCGTATGGGAGAAGTAAGAAATTCCTACAGAGTATTGATTGGAAAACCGGAAAGAACACCACAGGAGATCCAGACAAGGATGGCAGAATAATACCAAACTGTATCCTATCTTAGAAAGAAAAGTTGCAAAGGCGTGAACTCGATTGAACTGGTTCTGGTGAGGGACAAGTAGCGGAGTTTATTTACTTGGTGACGAACTTCCGCTTTCAATAGTTCTGTATATGAAGAACTTATTAATCAGTTGAATGGTGACGTGAACAATTAAACTGATGATGCTAATTTAATTCCACGTTTGTTTACATGCTAATTTATCAGGGCAATAACAAGTTACGAACAAGCAGGCGTAAACAGGAAGAAATAAACGCAAACAAATAAGTCAAATTATGTAATTTAAATAATAATTTTTATTATATGAACATAAATCAAAATAGTCATTAAGAGGTGAGAAAAGAAAATATATGCATTTATGCTGAATGTAATTAACATTATATACTATTATTGTGTTAATACAGTTAATATAATTCAATAATCTATTTACATTCTTACTCACACGCCAATTACGAAACAAGTACGAGACCAAGATAAACAGGAAAGTGCAAGCACACAAAGAGAAAACAAGACGACGTATGTAATTTAAACAATAACAGTTCACGTGGAGCAGTTACATCAAGCATGCGCGGTGAGAAGATTTGTATACACACATGGCAATTCTGAGTGCAACTAATGTGCTAGTCTATGAAAGTCATTCTATTCTTTATTTATTTGCGTGTATACTGCTGCTGTCACCACTACTACTACTACTGCTACTACTACTACTATTACTACTGTTACCAGTACTACCACTACTGTTACTAGTACTACTAACACTACTACTACTACTGTTACTAGTAATACTACCACTACTACTGCTACTACCACTACTACTACCGCTGCTACTGCTACCACTACTACTGCTGCTGCTGTTACTACCACTACTACTGTTGCTACCACTACTAACCCTACCACTACTACTGCTACTACCACTACTACTACCGCTGCTACTGCTACCACTACTACTGCTGCTACTACTGTTACTACCACTAGTACTGTTGCTACCACTACTACTGCTACTACTACTGTTACTACTGTTACCAGTACTACTACCACTACTGTTACTAGTACTACTACCACTACTACTACTGTTACTAGTAATACTACCACTACTACTGTTACTACTACTACTACCACCGCTGCTACTGCTACCACTACTACTGCTGCTACTACTGTTACTACCACTAGTACTGTTGCTACCACTACTACTGCTACTACTACTGTTACTACTGTTACCAGTACTACTACCACTACTGTTACTAGTACTACTAACACTACTACTACTGTTACTAGTAATACTGCCACTACTACTGCCACTACTACTGCTACTACCACTACTACTACCACTACTACCACTACTACTACTACTGTTACCAGTACTACCACTACTGTTACTAGTACTACTAACACTACTACTGCTACTACTACTACTATTACTACTGTTACCAGTACTACCACTACTGTTACTAGTAATACTACCACTACTACTGCCACTACTACTGCTACTACAACTACTACTACCGCTGCTACTGTTACCACTACTACTGCTGCTACTACTGTTGCTGCTGCTATCACTACTACTACTACTACTGCTACTACTAACAGCAGTAGATGTGTTTGAGTAAATTTCTGAGTGAAATGTTTCCTACAGTATATCCCTCCCGTTTCGTTAATGAAGAAGTGGCCTCACATAATTAGCCCTGACCTCATTTGGGGACTGATTGACGTGCACACACCCACATGAACCCTGCGGATGTGCTTCAAAACAAAACACGAGCGGTTCCCACGCAGCTCCGAGCAAGCTGACATCTGTCGAGCCAGAACAAACTTCGAACTGTTGGAAATTTGAAACTCAGGAAGTCACAGACGGACACAGTCACTACATATGGTCAAATCTGTATTTACTGCTAACTTCTCGGTACTGTGGAACCGATACTGAAATTCGTCTCACGTCAGTTGAACACAGTTTTGTCGTATGAGTTCATATCCTTGTAAATGCAGAGGTCTGCATGCCAATTATACACCTTTATGGAACGGGGTTTGGGCCCTGGAAGAACGTTTACTTTACACGGTTCAAAATTAAAATGTTTCGTTTTTATTTCATAGGTGGCCGGTTCGACATCGGGCGCCTACGGAATAAGAACGAAACATCTGGCAGATGTTCGTAACTTCTCCTCTAGATAATATCAGACATTCGCGTCTCATCCCTCCAGTCAGAAGTCTTCCGATAGGCCTCACATCTCATTACATAAGCTGTGCACATATTACCGCGCCATATAATGTTGTCACGTGTCCGGGGTGCCCTGACAAGCAACTTGGATTACAGAATTGACGAAGCTGTTTTATTGGACAACTCGTCCACAATTACAATTCCAATCACCACAATCACTCCGATATAACTGTTTTCCTTGCAATGTGACCTGACTACCCATCATCTCTGGTCACTTCTCTGACTGTCGCAATCTACCCTCTTAACGTACCGCTGAGAGAATACCTTGTCCAAGGGTTCTCTCTGTCTTCCACGCAGCGTTGGCCAGCGTATCCGTTGTTGCGGGAACTCAACAGTTCTGTCTCTATTGCTTAGGCAGTTTTCTAGGTAGCGGAGCGGTCTGCCCATGTATTTGTTGCCACTGAAGTTGGCGTTCTTATTGTAGCCGTTGCGTAACAATGGACGTTATATAATCCGGCTTTTTAGGCGCCATGCCACAGTATCATTATGACAGATTAAATATAACGCTTCAAATACCCTCGAGCCACATATTTTGTGGTCGCTGGATTTTGGTTGAGAAACGCATGTTTCTAGTTCTCCAGTTGCGAATTAAATGGGAAAACTGAACCCGAAAGTTGGCGGAGTCGCATCAAGTTGAGTATTGTGTTAAAGGTCCTGAGGATATTGGAGAGTTGCGGTTTACCCTTTGATAGACACTAGTCTACAATTATGTGCAGTTGAGTTCCAAATTGCAAATGAAACATCCTTGTCGAATGCCTCAGGTACTGTATACGGGTTGAGAAAGACATGGCTCTGACTTTGTATTGTATTCGGCATGTATTCTCCTATAGAATTCAAGCATCAGAAATGACAGATTTTCTAAGAACTGTCAGAGGTTGCACTAGGACAGGTCAATTAAGGAATGGGATATACGAATTTATTTGGGCATGTTCCCTTTGTGACGATCCTACCGATCCCAGTGGCTGCGCTGTCTAAGGCCTAAATTGTCTTCGCCCGCTCGAACACTGGGGTCGTGGGTTCGAATCCACGGATGTCTGTGTGTATTTATTCTATGTTTGTGCTGTTCTATGTGTAGGTAGCGATCTTGTGATGGGCTGCTCTCCCGTCCAAAGGCTGTAGAGCCATAGATAGATAGATAGATAGATAGATAGATAGACAGACAGACAGAAAGACAGACAGACAGATAGATCTTTCCTTTGTATAAAAACCATAGAATGTAGAGACAAATGGCAGACATCTTTGCAAAGGATGAAACACGCATTGTACTTCAAGACTGTATCAGCTGTCTGGTAGACAAGACGTAGGAAGACCAAGAAAAATGTGGAAAGATACGTAACGATGTCAGAAGCCGGGACTGGCGATTCGCCTAATCCATGAAGTGATTACGATTCCCCAGCTGTGAATTAAACAGTCTACATCAGTGAGTCGCTGCTTCAGAAACAGTGGCCTACACTTACGTAAACATTTCTATCTGGGAATTACGTGTAAAAGTCAATGGCAGGATCGAGCACGTGAATTCCAGCTGCAGCATTTATGTTACAGAGGAGCCCGGATCGAACCTTTGCAGGAGCACCGACTGGCCTGCTGTCGTCAGCCTCTCACGGCCAATTCCGGGGTAGCAGATCAAATTAGGTCCAGATCATGTCGAATTCATTGTAGTTCAGTCATTCGATGCTGTAGCTGTGGTCTGAGTTACAGCGTCGTTGAATGAATTCTACACATTACAAATATCCCTGTTATTATTATCTGAGAAACGCTCTATATAATTATATATAAGGGACCCTTGAAAACCCATTGGTTGACTATACCATCTGCTTAAACGGACAAAACTCTACATTCCTCCCACACCATTTATTTGTGTTTCGTATGGTTCTCAAAAAAAATATGACTGATTCTTTAAACGGCATTAACCGGATGGGCTTTGTAGCGGAGACGTAATGTGTTTCCTGTGAGGTACGAACTGAATTTATATACACTCCTATTATTATAAGGGGTTAACTTCTGTGCATGATGGGTGCCGCGCATGCTGACCCCACAACACAAAATGCAAAGAATGGGCCTGGCACTACAGCATCTCAATCGCTACCACGATGAAGGACACGATATGCTAGCCCGAACTGTCACAGGTGATGAGGCTTACTCCATGCGACTTACATCTGTTCGGCCCTCTTAAACATCATCTTTATGCAAAGCACAATTACTGTAGGTCGCGGTGCAAGGGCCGAGAAGATCCACCCCTTATACATTCATTCATTCATTCATTCATTCGGCTGAACATTTTCCCGACGATGAAGCTGTAGAAAGGGAAGTCATCGCCTGGTTCCGACAGCAGCCCTAAGAATTTTATTCTGCTGGTTTTCAGGGGCTTGTGGAACGATGGGACAAGCACATCAACGCAAAGGGAGATTATGTTGAGAAATAAAACCTATTTTCAAATCAGTACTCTTATTTGTTTAACTTCTATATCCATTTGTAACTTACTTATTGACTTACCCACGTACCTTTGGGGAATTTCGTAATCAGCTTCAGCATTCCTCGAGAAATCGTGAGAAGTGATGAACGTTTATCTATGCCACGGACTTCCATTACCTGCCTCAATTCGTTAATCCCATCCTTTAAAACGGAACCATTAGACACTTTAAGAGAAGAACAGAACTTAGCTTCGCGTGAGATGCACCCATATGAACTTCGGTTTGTAAGTGCCTTCACCTTTCAGAGACACCTGAACGAAGTATTGAATTAGTCAGCGTTCTTCATCTCCGGACTGGTCTTCTGGGTTAACACATCTTGGCGGTTACTGACGTTTCGGAGGAATAATTCTACTTGCTGGGAGGAGGGTAAACAGCTCAGCAGTTCCTACCCATCTCTCTGTTCTTTCTTTGGCAGAAGGAAGCTCTAATTTTATGCTTACTTTGGTTGGGGCACTTTGCTACAAGCCGGAAGGTCGCGGGTTCAGTTCGTGATGAGAGCATTTGATTTTGAATTGACCTAATCCATCCAGCCATGCTATCTCCCTAGGGTCGACTCACCCTTTAACATAAATGAGTAAGAGGAATCATCATGGGGAGGGGGCGGGGGGATAAAGGCTGACAACCTCACAGCCAGCTGTGAGTTGGTTGTCTACAAAATGTGGGAGCCTCGACGACTCACAACTCTATGGGCCTACGCGGCCTGTTACAGGGATAGATTTACATTTTTTACTTTATTTTCCTTTAGTTTCTTTCCTTAGTTCCGAATTTTTGCCCCATTGTTTCTTGTCAAACAAAATACGAAAATCTATTATTGTAGAAAAGTCAAATGTCATGAATTCTTACGCAAATAAATTAAGTAATACATACTTCGATTCTTCAATAGTTGAAAAGTAAAATAAATTAAAATTTGTGAAGAAGGAATAAACATCGGTTTTTCATAAATATAAGACCATAATTCTGAAGTTCTAACCTTGTAAAAATCTCGAACACTGTCTCCTGGAAGGCGACTCCATGTTATCTGTTAGATACTAACATTTGGAGTAGTCTCCTCCCTCCATCATCAGGAAAGTATAATAGACCCAATTATAGCTGTAAAGGAAGTCTTCAGTGAGGGGGGGAAGGAAGGACAGTGGCTGGCAATGAAAGCGAACCAGTAGAAGCGGTATTTAAAAATGACACCGCTTCAATTGATCAGTTTCCACCCCAGCATATGGTAGATAATTACAACATTTCGGAGGAACCTTCTGCCTCCACCTTCAGGGTAGAAAAGTAAGCCGTGCGACTTACGCTATTAAGGCGTCACATCCCAGAGGACAATAAAGTGAAGGTTGTGAGCACCTCAAATCATGTTCTTGTTGTACGCAGGTTTCCCGATATCTAGTATGGTATGTGATATTTAAATAGTAGACAACTAATTATCTCTCTCTCTTCGTGTTTTCTTGTGTTCATATTCATACTATGACTGCTACAAATAATAATTATTCCTTTCGTCAATTAATTCCAGAAACCTTGGAATCATAAATTTGTTTTGTGTTACAATTTGAATCCATAAATATGAGCTTATTATGAACGTATATCGATTGAATTTGCTACTGGATCTAAATTTAATTTCTGCCGTTTCATTTCCAGTGTAACTGCCCCTGTTTTTATTCGAAACTCAAATTCAAATTTAACGTGTTTATAGCAAAGTGTTTAATACAAAGAGATAAAACCGTCCTTGTGCTTAAGTAATTAAGCTCTATTTCTTGAAGACGTATGGGGTAATGGATGTATAAATCCACATTTTCTTAACCTGGGCACTATTTAGAGCCCCCGGCACACTGGATAGGAGGCTGGGTGAGACCCAGAGCCGGTCTGGAAGCTGTGGCGATGGGAAAATATTTCCGTTATCGGGAATTGAATTTCAAACCCTCAGCCGTTCAGCCTATAGCCAGTCGCCATACCGACTGAGCCATCCTGGCTCCCGAAGACTAGGATAAGTGTTGAATTACTTTATATGCTTCCCAGCTCTGAGCGAAATAAATATGGATGCAATATTACAGAATCTCGCTTTCAGAAGGTAGCCATTCAAACCGGTTCTGCCAAAGATGATTATCCCTTTAAAGTACAGCTATTGCTATATGCTGTAATAGGAACAAATTCTATACGTAACAGAAGAGAATTATGAACCCCAAATCTCCTTCCGATGTAGATTTCTCCATTCCAAACTTATATTTTACATATAAGATCTAAAAGTGCTTGTGTACCACAAGGAGTATTGCTTCTCTCCCGGTATGATTTCATTCTAGATATTTCTCTGGTGCTAAGCCTCAAATATGATAGCTTCAATATCTCTTAGCTCTCACAGATGGATTATGTTGTGCTTGTTTTATGAATCCCTTCTAAAACTGGCATAGTTGTCCGGAGATAGGGGCTAGCTCTGTCTATTGGACCCAACTGAGTAGATTTTACCTGAAGACGGGGACAGATTCCAGTTCCCGAAACGTTGTGTTTTTAATAGAAACTAGACGGTTTTTTTAAGAACAGACAAGATGATGGATAATGTCCAGCAACATATTAATTGTAATTATATTTTACAAGTTAATGTCTTTACCTTGGAGTTTGCAATTTGTGTTCCTGCTTCAAAAGTTGAGTCTGGATAGCTCAGTTTTATAGCAAGCGACTGGATGGTCGGGGTTCAATTGCCTGCAGGGTCAAGATTTTTCTGTTCTCCACGGCGTCCACACTGTCACGGGCCCCACCGAGCCTTCTATCGAGTTTACCGGGGCGGGGGGTTAAGCGGCCAGGGCGTGATGCTAACCACTCCTCTCCATCTAGTGCCGATGTCAAGAATACCTACACTTTCCCATATGTCTTCATGGCATGATGCTTAATTTACCTTACCTTCAAAGGTGGTAAAAGGTAACAGGCCATGAAGGCCCGTAGGGTTGTGAGATGTTGAGGGTCCCACACTATCTAGACAGTTGGCTCACAGATGGTGGTGAGGTTGTCAGCCTTAACCGCCCGCCACCTTTTACCCCCAGGAATATTCCTGGTACTTTTCTGTTAGAGGCCGGGTTGACCCCAGGGTTATGGTGCGGCTGCATTGATTAGTTAAAATGAAAAAAAAAATCCAGATCATCGGGATTCAATCCCTCGACCTTGTGGCTTATAGCATAGTGCCTCAACCAACTACGCTACCGCCTGCATGTATTTTGATATTACGGGTCATAATAGCGAAGTACGTTGATACGTAATGGATGATCGCGGTTCGAATCTCGAGAGGGATATCTCTTCTATTCTCTACTTCGTCTGTTGCGGCTTGAGGTTCACACAAATCACACAAAGGGTCAAGAGACCGGAGAGGCGGAACTGGCCACCTACCTTTATGCAATACCGAGATGCAGATAGCAAGGAGCCTGACATTCACGTCTCCATACTTCTTACCGAGCATATGGGTCGGGTAATTAGCAGTCTTTCGAATTATATAGGTCTCACGTTCCGATCTGGGATGCATACCGGCTATCATTACTAAAGCATTGCATGGTTTTCCTCAGACCCCTTCAGGAAATTAGTAGGATGGCTCATCAGATTGGACCCATGCTTCCTTCCTTCCAAATCATTTCCATTTCTGTATTCACTGATCATCCTGTTTTCGGAGCTAATAACAGCGTTGTTGAATGAATCATGAATAAGCATACATACGTCTCCATCGCGTGGCGCATGCGCAAAGAAAGCGGGGTTGTGATAGCGGTGACCCTCTGGACTTGCATTTGAGCAATCCTTGGTTCGAATCTTTGCCGGCATCCAAGCTATACTAATTGAGGTTTTACGCAATTTTACTCAGTTCTCCAAGCATACGCGTGAATCGTACAACGAAAAGGTCACGATCACTTCCTTTCAAATCCTTTCCAATTAATTATTCACCAATCATCTTATCATTCGACACTGTATAGTCTGAGATACTGACAACTTCGTAAAACAAAAATTTCATATTAATCAGACATGAATTTATTTCCTAATTGCAATATACAGGGCATATCTGTAGTGGTACTCATTACATTCTTCTTCTGTCTAAATGCACCGCGAAAGTGTATAGAAGGAGCAGCAGGAAGCTTACTACGTTTCGACACGGAAGCAGGTGGGTTTATAGCTTGTCCTACCTACATCGTGGGCCCTGTCACGCAGCAGACCGGCTGGGCCACAGTGATTCTGGACGTGGCGATAATGAGAACATCTTTTTGTCCTTCTACTAGGAATAGAATTACTGCCTCCCTGTCTAGTCGCATTACTGACAGATGTCAAAGATGCCAGATATACCAATTTGTAATATAAAAACTATTCAGAACATCAGCGCACTTAGAACTGTTGGAAAATCAATGATTTGTATGTGTGGGGGGTGGGTGGAAAAGCATCACTTTGTTAGGTTTCCAGGCTACACACTTCTTCTTTCTGTTAAAGGGGGTATGAAAATGAACAAGTTAGAATGGTTAGAATCTGTTGCTTGAAACAAAAGGAACGAAATCTTTGTTCTTTGATTAACAACATATTACATACTTTGGGAAGATAATGTGGTGGCCCCCTCAGAAAGAGGGGCTCATTTTGTGGAATTTGAATCGGGAGGCCTACATTGTTACTCAGAAGCACACCTAAATAAGATCATAGACAAATCAGTTGATGCAGATTCGTGAAATAATCTGACTCTTCTACTTTGATGGATTAGGCTCCTTGGCCTGGCCACCTACAAAATCACTTATGAAATTGTGAATGTTGTAAACAGTAGGTAGGACTGCTTGGACGGGGGATCAGCCCAACACAAGGCCAACATAAACACGGAGAAACATAGACAAACATTCATGCCTCGAGTGGGATTCAAACCCACGATCGCAGTGCTTGAGCGGGAGAAGACATTTCGTGCTTTAGACCGCGCGGACATTGTCATGAGCCTCAAAATAATCGGAAGACACAAATACGCTCTGGGGGGGGGGCGGTACAGCAAGTCTAAAAGTGCTAAAGCGGGTACTACATAGAGTAACCGCCATGTTTTAGAGGATTGAACCACATTTGGAATTATTACTTACCTGCTTTAAGTAGTTAGCGGAGAGCACCTGTTCTGCAGTCCGTCCCGCTGTACTGTGGTGTCAGGAGGGTTGCCGGAGTGCACGTGCTAAACAGCTCCAGGTAAAGTTCAATAAATGAAGGTCGCATCTGAGGTGTATCTGACTTTCACATTGCGTAATGCGTTTGTATTCCGGTGCAACTGCTTCACAACTCTGGAGTGCGCCGTCGGTCTACCTTTCCCTTTGACGAAACAGGTTAAATATCTATGTCTTACTAAGCATATAAATTTTAAGTTTTATCAGTCAGTAGGGCAGCGTTAATAATATGACAGCTGAATTAATATGAATGCTGATTTACGCAAATCATGCTGTAACGTCTTATGTACTTCTTCCTTCTTCTTCAAAGAGACCAGAATACTAAATACACTCGATCACACGCGGTGCAGTATCTTTGTCATTCCAAACACAATGACTTCGAAAGCGTAACAATTATAATAAATTATTTTGAAGTACTTTATCAGAATAAGTAGTTCTTCGCCTGAAGGTATGAGCCAATGAAAAATAAACTTCCTACTAAATAAATTACATGTCAGCGCAATGTTCTTATGTAAAGCTGGATTTTAATTTGAAATTCGAGGATTTACTGTATTTCAAGATCTATTGAGATCCTTTAATAAGCTCTTGACGTTTATGTCAAAACGAAACCCCATGAAACCTAACCGTTCAGCAACTGCGACTCTTCTTATAGGCCAACTTGTGCATGCATGATGATGGGTCGAACGCTAGATAGATAAAGAACAGGTTAATACAATTTGTGTTTTCTGTGACGTCCGAACTGTTTTTATATTTTGTAAGGCTGTAGTAAATACAATTTAGAATTTTAATCATTTAAAAGAAGTGAATGGGCAATAGCAGGGTACTGAATTTTCTCAGATCGACACTAATTTTACACATTTTTTTCAAACTTGTTATGATCATAAAGATAGGAATGTTAGGAAATAGAATGATGAGTAATATTTCCAGACTTTAAAAAATTTTAAATCTTTCTATCTTTACGGTGTTAACCAAAATTTGTGACTTCACAAATTTAATTGCACAACCTTGTTAATGAACTATACACGAAGTTTCTTGTCCGTAATTTATCGTGGAAAGAATTGCAAATATATAATCAATCTATAAACTGTGACACAAATTAAAAATATATAATGCTTTTAGAAATACTGTATGATATTTCTGGTACTGGAGAGGGCTAAGGTTGGTAAGACAGAAGACGTCACCGGACGCAGAATTCCGAAACCGTAGGGCACAGATCTTGCAGTACTTCCGCTGTAGGGACAGGGTGTAAGTTTGTCGGCTTCACCGTGTACAGAAACTGTCCTAACCTACCAGCTAACGAAACTGGCACCGAGCAAGTAACAAGACTGCAGACTCTTACCTGATCCACAGTCTTGTTATAGTATAGAGCACCACGCATGCGCTGTGCAGGACTCCACCTCTACTTATAAAAAAAATATAAAGATGGAGAGGGGATGGTTGTCATGGAAACCATCTCCCGCCAACTGGTCTGGGCCCCCATTCAAAAAAGAAAAAAAGAGACAGAGAGGGTTACCTTCCTGCTCGCTTCATTGATCAGACGAAGCACTCCGCTGATGCTTAAATCCTGAGGAGGAGATGGTCGATATGGCAGGCGTTTGTACGTACCGTCAACGTACATGAATCTTAATGTGAGACGGACAGTACATAATTTCCCTCTGTGGTTGATGCATTATTCTACTGATGTATTATGGAATATTGGAAGTATTTTTTACTGGGCTAAGGCGAGAGGAGCGTAAAGTTGAACACTGACCATTCACATCCGATACTGGGAATGTGAAAATCTCTCACTTTATACCCCAGTGTCTGTTATAAATACGGAACTCTGACGCCGTGTTTATTGTTGCTGTGGTTGTTACGGCACATCTGTGGGGATATGTCCGCTTAGAAGAGTGAGATGGAGCTAGAAGGATAATATTAAGTTGATTCCTACTGAACTGGATTTTCTGAGGATCATATCTGGCAGTGGGGACCGAAGTTAGCGGTGATAAATCTTCGTGATCTATCAGAGAGTTAGTGACTCAGACTGCTCTGTGAGAAAACAGGTTCTGAGGATGTGAGCTTTGTGAAACTGCCTTATGATCGTATCTTATAACGGGGCTTTGGTATTAACGACGTTGAACGTTGGGTTTTGTTACCGTAGTGTCAGGTATGATTATCGTCATCAGCATACGTCAGACATCTCTCAGTGTAACCCATCCCTGAGGCTTGTCCCAAAATCAGTGTTTCCTCACTTCTGTGTCGTGCCGTGTCGTCGCTTCATCTTTTTCTTGACGTCTGTTTTCCGACGGTTATATTATCACAGATTAAATGGTGTCGAATGGTGGGAGAGTAGGCAGATGTATGATATATTGAAAAACGTTTGTAACAAAGTGTTCGTTGACTAATCGAGATATTAACCTAGCCTTTACCTGGAGGGACTGAAGTGAATTACGAAAACCGTCAGGCGGTATAGCAGGTCGATCGGTCGGTAAAATTCGTTTGCGTACTAAAACCACAGAGTTTTGTCTTTGTATCTAACCTGTGTGATTAGCGCATCTTGGGCTGTATACTTTATCACGTACATAACATATGAGTACATTAGGAAATGTGATGACGGAGAAAAAATTTGACGGATCTATAAGTTTTCAGTTCACCTAAAAAAGAAGATATTTTTGGAGTGCTGTCTCATGTCTGTATATATATATATTTGTGTGTGTGTGTGTGTGTGTGTATTGTCGCGTGCTAGAGTGGCTCTCGGCGGGGTTTTGGATTGGCTATTGCATTTATTGAGTACTTATACACACGATTCGGACTACAAACAATTACTGTGCCACCGCTAATCTCCACAATTCACAGATCACCTTAGCACCCTCTAGGCATTTTAAAGCCCTCTGTGTCTTCACCAGCCGTTCCCTGGCAACGGCTTCTAACAGTGGAGATTCTTCGACTTCCGCTGCATTCAAGTTCTCTCTGAATAGCAGCTCTCTTCCAGCTGCCTCTTTTCTTCACAGACTACCGTACAAAACTATCAACTGGCTAGCTCCAAGGCTGGCGGCTATTTCACACTAATCTCCTAGTTTTCTCTTCAGACTGACTTTCAGCTGAGCACTCTGGCAACTAACTGGGTCTTCTCTTCACAGACTGACCAAGATCTAACTTTGTCCCGTGCTTATATAAGCTCGAAACGGACCACGTAGAAAACGCCGTTCCTCTGTTTCGTGTGTAACCGTTGCCGCGGAACGTGTTTACTGAGCCGTTCTCTATCAGCAGCCGTCTATTCTTGCCTCTTAAAAATGTGCTGCCTACCAACGGACGTTGTTTCTTTGTCTGCTTGGAGGCCGTTGACTAGAATGTTGTTTCAGAGCCTTTCGCTAGCGAAGGCTCTTTCTCTGGTTCCACAGTTCTTGCTTTAAGAGAATATGCCATAGTATTTGTGTGTGTGTGTGTGTGTGTGTGTATGTGTGCACACTTGAGTGTCCGCCTCGCCGCCTCGCTAGCATGTGAATGGTTGGACGGTTTGTATTTGTATTCTGTTTCACAGTTTATCCATCTTAAGTCTTTACTCACTGAATACTCTAAGAGCCATAAATAGGGGCCCTTTGAATTGGCTCCCCAAAATAAAATGACTGTTGTTTCGAAAAATGTTCTTAGGATTTTGATTAAATTCAGTATTTTATGAAAACCGTCTATCTGGATAAAGCTGTGTGGGAACTGCCCACATTCAAGCAAGTGTAACAACGCAAGCGTCGTTGCTTAGCAACAACGTGTAAACAACGGTTACGTAATAGGTACTGCTGTTGCCAGATACCGTGTTTACAAGTTCCCTAGCAACCGCTGTTTACTCGCTTTTGCCTAGCAACCGTTGTTTACTCGTTGTTGCTAAGCAATGACGCTTGCGTTGTTACACTTGCTTGAATGTGGGCAGTTCCCACACAGCTGTATAGTTGGTATCTTCAGGAAAATAACGAACACGCACTACAAGCCTAAATGTTTATCCAACGCGTATATTTCCCAGTTTGTAGTTTAATCAATGGTTAACTGAGGTCCGCCAGACAGCTTTCGTTTTCGTTTTTTTGAGGTAGCCTTCTCACTTTGCGTATAAAAAGCGACATTGTTCGTCGGAAGAATTTAATTTTTGTTCGGTAGTCAGTAGCAAACAGTGGTCTAGTGTGTATCGATTTTGTTCCCACAGTGACGTTATAAAGGTTAATCGTGTATGAGAAAAATATGCAATGTTTCTGCGCAGAAGTTTTTGTATCATTTCGATTTTGCTTCAAACTGTAAAGAGAAATCAGAATAATGGTATTTTTCATGTGATTCTTGTCATTTTACGCCTAAAATTTATCTGCCCGTGGATTCATGACTAATAATAACGGGTTCTGGGTTCCATGATTGGATTTATTGACTCCTTGTTTACAATTACATTCAATTATGACAGCTCACAATCTGTGACAGCCTAGACTCGCTCCACCCCTTGCTGGACTACGAGTGTCTTCTCTTCTGCGTGACTGACTTGGTTCTGATGTGCTGATGCGACACTTCTTCAGCTTTCGCTGTCCCCTGGTTAGCACCCCACAGCTGAACACTGAACTTTGTTACATCTGAATTACGACTCCCTTACGAATGAATTCATGAATTTACGAATGAACTCTCTTTTATAACTCAGAGTGAACCGAAGAGAGATCACTACCTCGAACAGTTCGTCTGTTACTGCGTATATTGGTTACAACGGGAACGTTTTTACCGAAACGTTGTCCAGCAATGGCCACGTTCGTCACAGTATTATTTAGAAATTAATTTATGGCCTCACAAATACATATCGGGGGCACGCGGTGGCGTAGTTGGTTGAGACACTATGCTACAAACCGGAAGGTCGTGGTTTCGAGTCGCGATTAAGTGTATTATTTCAATTTACCTAATCCTTCCAGCCGCACTATGGCCCTGGGGTCGATTCAGCCCATGACAGAAATGAGTACCAGGAATATTCCTGGGGAGTAAAGAGCAGCCGGCCGGCGCGTAAAGCCGACAACCTTACCGCCATCTGTGAGCCGATTATCTAGAGAAAATGTGGGATCGTCGACGTCTCACAACCCTGTGGGCCTCCACAGCCTTTTACAGGGATAAATTTATCTTTTTCTGTTGCTTTATATTAAAACCATTAAGAAAATCTATGAATTTTGTTTATATTACAGTTTCTAATTGTACGAGTGCATTACACCCCGGCAACTCCATGTACATGAATTTTTCTTAATTCACTTAGTGGGGGGTGGAGTCCAACTAGGTCTACTCGGCACGAAGGCCACTGATTGGCCTATTGTAGCCTGCCCTTGGTGATTATTGTGATAGAGAATTTGATGGAATGAAGATTGGCTAGGGAAACCGAAGTACTCGGAGAAAACCCGCCCCAGCGCCACTTTGTCCATCACAAATCCCACTTGACCAAACCCCGGGATCGAAACTGGGCCGCCGCGGTGGGAAGCCGGCGACTAATCGCTTGAGCTATGGTGCGGCCATGTACATGAGTTGGTGGATTACTAAAGAACAGTGCGGTTATACTCCTAGGCTGTGCTGTATATAAAATGTGATTTATAGCTGGATTAATTAGCTGTATGCGTAGATACCCGTAATTCTATCGTTAGGGAATATGAAGAGCTCTCTCATACAGACTCGTTTAAACTGGCTCACTTATTAGCGAAGCAGTAGCGATGTGGTGAGTACATCTGACTCTACTGTCAAACTCTTTCTCTTCTTTCGCAGGTTTGGTCCCAACCTGTCTGCTTACTCCGATCCGTGCCAAATGTTTCGGTGCCACGAATACGCTGTGCCATTTCAGCCAGCGATTTCAGATGTTTGACACTAGATGTCAGAAGCCGCATTCCTCAGGTGAGTAATGGATATCCGCATCTCTAAAAATGAGAAAGATAAAGGGCAGGGCTAATTATATGTACCATGTGCTTAACCGTCGACTAACTTGACATTTCGCCTGTCTTGTATACGAGTATATATATATAGGTTTTATTTGGTTCTCAGTATAAACAGCGACTGTTTTCCTGCACTTTATTGCTCAGCCGACGTTTAAGATGCTGTGTGTTTTCTTGTAGGTATGTGCACTTACTTATTGAGCTGAGCCCTTCTTGTGGAGCCGCCAATTTTGCAGCTACTCAAAAGTTCACAGTATTTTATGGAGCCCGAAGGTTCATTATCGTGTTCACAAGAGCCCTCCATTGTTCCCTATCTTGAGCCAGATCAATTCAAACCATACCATCTCAACCTGTCTTTCTAAGATCCATTTTACTATTGTCCACTCACATACGCCTTGGTCTTCCCAGTAGTCTCTTTCCTACTGGCTTTCCGCCAATGTCGTATATGCATTCCTCATATCCCCCATTCGTGCTACATGCCCTGCCCACCTCATCCTCCATGACGTGATCCTTCTAATTATACTTGGAGCAAATTACAAGTTATGACGCGCATTGTGCAGTTTTCTCCAACCTCCTGTCACTTCATCTCTCTTCGGTCCAAATATTTTCCTCACACCTTGTTCTTAAACACGCTCAGTCTATGTTTCTCCCTTAATGTCAGAGACCAAGTTTCACACCCATACAGAACCACAGGAAAAATTATAGTTTTGTATATTATCATTTTTATGTTTTTGGACAGCAGACGAGAAAACAAAAGGTTCTGGACCGAATGGCAGCAAGCATGACCCGAGTTCAATCGCCTCCTAATTTCCTCCTGAATCAGGTTTTGATTTGTGATCGTTGTTCCCAAATATCTTAACTGTTACACATTTTCAAAACATCTGTTTCCTGTCTTTATGTTATAATTTTGCCCTGCATTTTGGTGTCGAGACAACAATATATACTTAGTCTTCTTGCAGATATGTGTGTGTGCGCCTGTGAAAAAGCAATACCATATGAATGAGAAATCGCTATATAATTGGTCCAAATGGGGAAGTGTTTTCTAAAATTTGTCGATTTTTCACTATGCCGTGTACATGGGAACCAAATGCAACACTTAGCAAGGCATTGCTCGCCAAGACGTTTGTATATCTGTCGTTCCCACGGAAACCGAAAAAAAAAACTGACCTCATATGCGAAAGGATCAGAAGAAGTCTGCAATATTTGGCAGTGTTTCAGTGTTTTCCATAGTCATGAAACACAATAATATGGTCACGAGTCCAGATGGACCCGGAACCAAGAAGGGCTGTACTGGCGAGNCAGAGGTCAGGGCTCGATTCTCGTCGCCACCAGATTCTCTGAGAAGTAGTGGATCTGGAACGGGGTCCACTCAGTCTCGTGAGGATAATTGAGGAGCTATTTCAAGAGAATGGCAGCTCCGGCCTAGAAAACCGAAATTAACGCCCGTGGGGATTCATTGCGCTGACCACGCGCCACCCTCTATCCGCTAAAGTTGGCACTAACTTCTCCGACAAGCGGCGGTCGCTCGGTCGTTATAGTTCGCCTGCGGACTAAAACCACGGAGTTTTTTAATTGAATTTTTCTAATTGTTATCCTGTCAAGCTGCCTTTCTAGAATGTCAGTTCATAACTTGCATATCCATGAAATCTAGATTCTAAAGTGTGTTTCAGTGGCTGTAATATTTAGGAGTGGATCAACATAAAGAGTAGCTGTTGAAACCGTAGCCAAAGATGAGAACCCGCCGAATTTTGCTGTCGATTTTTCGATTTGAATTCTACTGAATTGGTTGAATGGACTAGACCTTACAAAGCAGCAAAAGAGCTGCTGATTCGGCTGCATCCCTTGTTTACTTACTCATTTATTTAACTGTGTTGTCAGTGGCTTGGATAATAGACAGCATCTGTTTATTGAATGGGCAGTGAATATTGAGTTGGAAAGGAGATAGTACAAACCAATTAAGGCATAATTTGAGGAACTTCTCTGAAATTTACCTGGGAGTAATGGAGAAAACATTGAAAACCCTTGGGGCAGTAGGTCATCGAACTGATATTTGAACCAGCGATCTCTTGGCTATGAAGTAGTTGTGGTATCTATTCGAGGTCTACTCATTTTGCAGCCCTATGCGACATTTCATTTATACACATTTCTAAGGTAAAGAATTTAAAGTGAAATAAAAGGTAAAGCTATCCCTGTAACAGGTCGTGAGTGCTCACAGGGTAGTGAAACGTCGAGGCTCCCACATTTTTTAGTCGGACAGCTCACAGATGGCGGTGAGAATTTCAGGATTAGAATTAAGAAAGTGATCTTAGTTTGTGGATTGTTACTCAGGGCATACTTACTATGGCCAGGTTTAGATAAATTTAATATTGTGGTGTATAGACTTGTTGCTAATTAGTGACAGTGACTCTGTGAATAGCAACCGTCCCTGGCCAATAGCTCTGCAAACACATTTCCGTTACTAGGCAGCAGATTATTAATAATGCAACAGTTGGACTACAACAATGAAAACGGATTGTTTTCTGTGTGTTCCGTGCCTAGATGTAAGCAAAGTTTAAAGGATAGTTAAGTTCAGTTCGTTACGGGAATCGGTGAAAACATAACTTGAACCGGAGGCAGAAAAATGGCCAATGTTAGAAGCCCTTACCTAGCAAGGACTAGTGAAGACACAACAAACTGGGAACACTTAGTATATGTTATAGTGATTTGTAAAGTATGTAGATTTGTGAGAGTGCTACAATTATTTGTAGTTAGACCTATAAGTGGTCAGTAAATCCATTCACAAAATCCAAACCCCGTCTATAGTCACTCATACAATTGACAATATTTAATGGGCCAGTTACTTCTAGGTCTGCTACGGTTCATTTACTGATCTACCTGCGAGGTGCATGAGGTAGTTTGAATGTTTGTGTCTTCGGTCCCGTACTTGTTCTCCGATAACGGATTTCGATACAATTTAGTATTAGTGGTTTAATTATAAGTTTTCGGGCGAAGTAAAGTTTTGTTTATCGTCGGCTCAGTATAAGTTCTACTGTACAAAGTCGAATGGAACCTTTTTTTTTCCCAAATATGGGCTATTGTACGGACAATTATGATGATGGTATAAAATGCGCATATTACAGTGACTGCAGATTTTCTGTGTGCTGTACAGAAGTGACTTAAGATCGTGTCCAGTGACAGACTTTGCTGCTAGCGGTGTTGAACCTTCGAGTTCTGCTACCAGAAAGTCAGTTAATTAGTAAGATGGATCTTAGGGAAATAGGTTGTGAGGATGGGAGGTGGATGGAACTAGCTCAGGATCGTGTCCAGTGGCGGGCTTTGGTATTAGCGGTGTTGAACCTTCGGGTTCTGCTACCAGAAAGTTAGTTAATCAGTAAGATGGATCTTAGGGAAACAGGCTGTGAGGATGGGAGGTGGATGGAACTGGCTCAGGATCGTGTCCAGTAGCGTACTTTGCTGCCAGCGGTGTTGAACCTTCGCGTTCTGCTACCAGAAAGTTAGTTAATCAGTAAGATGGATCTTAGGGAAACAGGCTGTGAGGGTGGGAGGTGGATGGAACTGGCTCAGGATCGTGTCCAGTAGCGGACTTTGCTGCTAGCTGTGTTGAACCTTCGGGTTCTGCTACCAGAAAGTTAATCAGTAAGATGGATCTTAGGGAAACTGGTTGTGAGTATGGGAGATGGATGGAACTGGCTCAGGATCGTGTCCAATTGCGGGCTTTGCTGCTAGCTGTGTTGAACCTTCGGGTTCTGCTACCAGAGTCAGTTAATTAGTAAGATGGATCTTAGGGAAACTGGTTGTGAGTATGGGAGATGGATGGAACTGACTCAGGATCGTGTCCAATTGCGGGCTTTGGTATTAGCGGTTTTGATAAGTCTGGTTCTGCTGGGTGAGTTCATTGGATTTTTTCAAAATAAACCCTGAAATTGACTGCCTATTTGTTCCATGGAGCTTCCGAGTATGAATGCTAACGTGTTGTTGACCTGGATGGTTCCTACAGAAGTATGTTAAGTACTGTTTTACTTCGGGCTTTCTTCGGGAATGATCATAACTTGATGACCATAGATAAAGCCCTGAAGCAGTTTTGTTCGTACGGTGAACCGAAAACAAGCGGTAGATTACAAGGCTCTTCGACCATCTTCCAAATGAACCTAGATTGACCGATGAAAAAGCCCTGGGCCGCGTGGGGAGTTTTTATTTTACACAACTGTCATAGAATTTTCTGATGTTTTTAATGACAGGAAGCGATACGTTGAGGGAACAACTGATGGCCACCATAAATAATAATAATAATAATAATAAAAAATCCTTTCCGCCTTTAAAGACCCAAAATTTGTTTTTAATATCCAGCACCCTCTTCGTTAGTGCCTCGTTCGCTAATTGCAAAAACTTTGCCCTCAAGGTATGGTGCCTCCCCAAAACACAGGCGAACTCTTTCCGGTAACCAGTGCACGAGCATTTTCAATGCTTCTCATTCTTCTTAATACCTCGATAACGTTTAATGCTCCTTTAATTGGTTTAACTGAACTAATAGCTCGAAGGGCAATTTGCGTAATTTTCTAAACGCCCTCCGTCTACGTAAACACTGGACTAATAGATTTATTTCAGTGCAAGAATGTCATAAACAGTAGCTCGTTGGAGGGATAGAGTTAAAATGCATTTAGGAGGATTACAGATTATAGCGTCTGCTTTGCGAAGCCGTATAAATTTGTAGGTAGGTTACAATATTATGCTTGTTGTAGTGTTTGTTGGTTTGTCGTTCCTGTGCGAATAAGGGCAAGCTAATTTTAATTAGTTGGAGTAGGAAGAAAGGATTACAAATAAACAACATTTTCCAAATCGTATTGCAGTGACATCAGTCGGCATTACAGTGTCCACCTTTACTGAACTATTATTATTATTATTATTACAGGGTTATTCGTAAGTCCGTGAAACATTTTGAAAATTTACAATAAATAAAGTAGGCAACGGATACCAAATTTTATGACACTGAAATAGAGATAAAACACAAAAGCAAGGGGCATGTGAGTATAAAGAAAACCAACATAACACAACATTAATAATAACAATCAGAGAATAATAATAACATGTGGAATTTTGTAGATTACAGATTGCAGACGTAGCAAAACAACAGGCTAACAAACAGAAAGCCAAGCGGCAGAAACGAACCTTCTGAACTAATCACATAGCTCAAAACAAGTGGACGACACCCCTTATAAGGTGGAATAGGATTTTACGAAAAGTTTTAATAGAAAATTTTTAATGAATTTTAATTAATTATTTATGTTATTTTTAAGAGGACTGCAACGCGCTGTTTAGCGCACATCAGAGCAGTGTAACGGTTTGGATGCATTGAAACGCCTGAAGATGGACATCTATGGCCGAAACATGTTGTGTTAAATGGTGAATAAACAATTGTTGCGTTATTGACGGACTGTGGATACATAGACGTTTAATTAGAGAGAAACTCACGAAGTGTTTTACATAGTTCCCAGTTGCTCAATGTGTCCACCTTTGCTGATACGGCAGACATCTATGCGATAATCCATTTCGTCCCACACCCGTGTCAGCACATCACGGTTGACCAGAGCCACAGCAGCGGTGATGCTGTTGCGAAGATCCCTGAGATTAGGAGGCAATGGAGAAACAAAGTCAGTATCCTTCACAAACCCCCAGAAGAAAAAAATCACACGGAGTTAAATCTGGGGACAGGGGTGGCCACCGCATTAACGCGTCATCTTCTTGCCCTGTGTGTCATATCCACCTTTGTGACAAAATTTGATTGAGGTACCCTCGCACGTCTTTGTGGTAGTGAGCCGGACAGCCGTCTTGTTGAAAGAGGTAATCGTTACTGTCTTCATTCAACTGGGGCATCAGCCACTTTTCCAACATGTCCAAGTAAATCATCCCAGTAACTGTGGGCTCTGCAAAGAAAATTGGTCCATGAACCTTCTTTTTCGAAATTGCACAGAAGACATTCGCCTCAGGCGAGTCTCTCACATGCTGCCTGGTCCCCCAGATGCTCACATTGTGCTGATTCACATTTCCAGACATATGGAAAGTTTTTTCGTTGCTAAAGATGAGCGAGTCTGCGAAACCTTCAACTTCAAATCTCCCTTGCATTTCAGTGCAGAAATTAAGAAGCACAACTTTGTCATTATCGCTGAGATTCTGATGCAGCTGAAGCCGATAGGGTTTACACTTGAGTCTCTTACGGATAATTCGCCAAACTGTTGGTTGCGAGATGCCAAACTGTAAACTTGCACGTGTAGTGGACGTGCGGGGCTGCGCCCGTCAGCTTGCCTAACACGATTCAGTTTCTTCGCTTGGTCCCGGATGTCCGACCGAGGAGCTGTGCGCACTCAGACTCCATCCCGGAGTATCACACCATTTCTTGATACTGTTGGAAACAGTCACAACGGACGAGGTTCTTGCGTATTCCAAAACACAAAATGGCTGCTCACGTTTACTGAACGCCATATTTGCGACTACCGTCTTCTAGCGGCAAACAACGGAAACTACACGCGCGGGCTTTAAGAAAATTTGGAGAGATACGTTCTCTATCGGGGTAAGAATTACCATGATTCGATGCGTAGTTTATTTGTTGTGAATTTTTAAATATTTCGAGGACTAATGAATAACCCTCTATTATTATTAATACTATTAAGACGCGTATTGTGTCATACACCAGAAAAACAAATTTTCTGAGCTACGAGTATTAGCTTTGTCATGCTATCATTACACGCACCAGGAGTATTAAGGACCTGGATGTTTTCTTTGATTCAAAATTACATTTTCACACACATGTTAATTACTTATTTTCTGAATGCATAAAGCTTTTAGGCCTTATTCGCTCCATTACCTACAGGTTTTCCTCCCTGGAGTGTCTGTATGTACTATATTTTACTTTAGTCAGGTCCAAGTTGGAATATGCCTCGGTAGTTTGGAACTCCATCACCTCAACTGATGCCAATAAGCTGGACCACATCCAGCAGAAGTTTGCGTCCTTATTTTTTTTATCGTTTTTCCCCTCATATTTCATATACTTATACTGATGCTTTAGAGAAATTAAGTCTACAATCTTTACATACACGGAGACATCACCTTGATGCACTTTTTCTTGTTCAGGTCTTTCGTGATCTTAAATCCTGCGCTTCTCTTTTGGAAAATGTTAGCCTTCGTGTTCCTCCCAGTAATCTTAGGGACTTTCATTGTTTGGTGTTTGTCCCTCTAATAAACATTGTCCTTCTGCTCGGTGCGTCTATGCTGCCAACGCGGTGAAAGGTCTCGACATATTTGCAATCGGAACAGTTTCTGTCAATGACACTGAACCTAAAATTGTTAATAATATTTGTTAATGATACTTTTAATATTACATGTGTGTATGTACGTATATTGGTCTTGTTTTATTGTTCTCTGCTGTTAACGTAATTTTTCTTGGAATTATTATTAATTATTAATCTATTGTCATTGTGTAGACTCTCAAATTTTGTATTTGTTTTTTTAATTATTTTTATGTAATTCCCTGTTCTCATGCTAACCTTGTAATTGGCCTCTGTGCTGTAAATAAACATGAACCGAATTAGGATGTTGAGCTGTCACACGAATAAATAAGAATTAATTGGGTTATTATTATTGTTAACTTCTATGTGTAAAGTGTATTGTCTTTTCTCACCACATAATGGAATAACCATTCGAAATGTACTTATCTTATTTTTCTCACCTGTTAACGCTAACTTAATTTTTCTTGGAATTACTATTAATTTATTGCCATTATATAGACTGTCTTATTTGTATTTTGTTTTTTTAGTTATTTCTGTATTTCTATGTACTCGTGCCAACTTTGTTATAGGCCTCTGTGCTGTTAAGTTTGCATGTAAATAAGCACGAATTGAATTTAATTGAATTATTATTATTGTTGTTGTTTCTATCATTCTTATCATACGAAACTGACGCACGGGGAAGGACAGGAATGCGTATAGGATTTTGGTGGGAGAGCCACGAGGAAAAAGACAATTAGGAGGACCTAGACGTAGATGGGAGGATAATATTAAAATGGATCCTGGAGAAATGTGATGAAGTGGTATGGACTGGATTGTTATAGCTCAGGATAGGGACTACTGGAAGCCTATTGTGAACAAGCTAATGAACCTTCTGGTAGAATTCTTGAGTGGCTGAGCGACTGGCAGCGTACATATCGAGAGAAACTTTGATTCCAGTGTCCACCTTTAAGAGTGGAAACGTGGCTAAGAATTAGAATTGCAGAACTTTCCAGTTACAAATTTCAACACGCATTTCACTGGTAACATGAATTGCGTTCTACAATTCGACCAGTCGCAGTCTGACAAATTTGAACTATTCTTTCTTTTTATCTTAAAAGTGTGACACTAAGGCAGACAAGTCTCCTGCGAAGTAATGACCGCTCCCGCTGATTACACCGTTTTTATGTCCGCATACTCTTCCACTACAAGTTTGCCCTCTTTCTAGTCCAATAAAAAGGTACATGCCTTCTCAGCTTTGCTTCAGCCATCCGTAGATTAGCAGTTGACACGCTTATAGGTTTCAAAGGACGAGCACAGCCCACAGAGTGTAAAGAAACAACTTAGCATATGCAAGCATGACGCAACTGCCCTGGGGCCACAGCTCCGTTACACATTATCATAAATAATGTAAAGAAAAATTATGATTTTTAAGAAAAACACAGATGAATGAACTTAAATGTGTTCCATTTTTTTTCTAGTAGACGGGATATCTCAGTCGGTATAGCGACGGGTTACTGGCTCGAACTCCCAGGTTTGATTCCCGGAAAGGCAAATTTCTTTTCTCTTCTCCATAGATTTCAGACCGGCTCTCAGGCCAACCCGGCCACATGTCCAGTGGATACCGGAGGCAATTTTCTTGAGGGTAAACAGCCTGGGCATGAAGCTGACTACTTACCTCCATCTAGTGCCAAAGTCAAGAATGGTGGAGCTATACCTCCACTCCCCCATGTGTCCTCATGACACAGTACTTAATTAATTTAACACGGAGACAACTTTAATTTTTACCTTTTTTTTCACATTTTACACATAAAATTAATGTGGGCCCAAAGAGTGCGAACTGCAAGTGCGGAAAATTCTGCCATAGTACCACGATTAGACAACTGCTGGCTCCTTCCAAATCCTTTTCAATTCATCATCCATCAGTAAAGCTATCATTCCACGCTGTACAATCCGAGCCCCGGCAGTAATTAAGTAAATTATGAATAGGTGAATACATCTTCAATCATTCCAACATGGTCGACATACGAAAACTTTAAAATGGAGACTCGTATGGTGACATAGTGCCTGGAAGCCGGAATAGTGGAGCTAGAGAAGATGTTCAATGCTAGGCAACGACTCGGTAAACAGGTGCCTGCGGAAATGAACATGCAAGCAACAATAGAAGAACTACCGTTTCTATGCAACGGCGAGGTAAACACACCTCCATGAAAGCAGAGGTATTGTTAGGACACGTTTTGTCTTGGGGCCGCCCCGGGCCTCTATAACGAAGATCCAAGGCCAGCAGAATTAGAATTGAGGGGTCTCTTGAGAGGGCAGTGGAAGACAATTGAGAAGAGATGGCAACATGTCAGCTGAGTTTGAGACGTCAGCCTGTCAGGATATGAGCTCGGGAGCAGAGGAGTTGATGCATCAGAATTATTGAACCTAGTTCTGTGGAGCTGAAAATCCGGCTCTGAAGAGAATAATTTAAGCGTGTTGTAGTATCACAGTATTTGGCGTATGTGATTCAGTGAGACTGTTATAGTTCCTGTGTTAAAATCCGTTGCCAGGAAACGGAAAGCGGAGAATAATAACAGACTGACGACACTAGTGAACTGTAAAGTGCGGAGGTTAGCGGTAGCGCAGCATNCGTACTCTAACGTTCTGATCCATGTACAATTTGCTAATCAATCTTCTTTCATGCCAATCAATACCTGTTTAGTCACCCCTACACGTGACAATATTAATATTTCTGCATATGGTCATTAGAATTTCTGGAGTAATGTATTTGAAATTTTTTCTGTGGGTAGGAGCTTGGATAGCTCGGTCAATATAACGACTGGCTACGGGCTGGACGACAGAAGGAGTCGGTGTTCGAGTCCCGGTAGGGTCAAGAATTTTCTCTTCTCCACGTCGTCCAGACCGGGGCTCATCCGGCGTCCTATTCAACGGATGCCGGAAATTCCTTCCCCGGGTGTAAAGCAGCCGGAGCGCGAAGCTGACCATTCACCTCCAACTAGTGCCGAGGTCAAGAAAACGTGGATCTATACATCCACTGCCACATACGCCTTCATGGCGTAGTGCTTAATTAGATAAGCACAGGAGCAACTTTCCCCTCCCTTTCTCTTTATGGCTTATTTAATTAAGCTGTCAGGATCTGGACTGCATAGCTGCGGATAGCAGGATAACTGATTAATTGAAAATGATTTAGAATGAAGCCGTTATGGCCTAACCGAGGTTACTATCTCGGCATTTCATGGATTGACTGAGGAAAACCACGAAAAATCTCAGGCTAGCCGACGTCGCAGCCAAGATTTGGATTGAGCATTTTCCAATTACAAGTCTAGGGCTCTGTTTGTGTTAAAGGCTATTTCTCTCTAATATAGAAATTAATAGCATGGACACCGGCTGAGTTATTACGTGTTTATTAATTGCTAATTATAATAAATAAGCGTCTTACGGTCTTTCATCGCAAAGAAAGAAGACAGTTTGGTAAAATATTGTTTCCTAAAATGTTGGAGAATGCAAGAGAGTCAAAATTACATGATTAGAATTTTCATACTTTGCACTTTTCGGCTTTTTACTTTTAAGGCTGGGGCCACACGAGCGCAAGAAATACGTCCGTTGCAACGAACGTACTTTATGACAGACGTTGCTGAGGACACCACATAGTTACAGAATGCGATGCATAGTTTTTTGTCTGCAATTGAGCCAGAAGAAAGCATAACATTTTCCTCTCTTGTTTACTTCTACAACGGACGTCACGACTTTCGTTACAACGGACGCATTTTGTGCGCTCGTGTGTCCTCAGTCTGAGGTGACGTAATCAGAGGGATAAACTTGGTGAGACGAGGGAGTTATATGATTAGTGTTTGATTTACAGAACACAATTTAGGTAGATATGTAATGAGTTAAATATTCAACCCGAGATATTCATCACTTCACACTGATGATGAAGAGAGACTGTTTCTCCGAAATTTTGTTATCCACTTAGAAACTGAAGTATGTCAACACCCAGAACACGACAGTCTTAACTAATGAATTTAGGAGCTTCTAATTCGAAATGGAAGGCTCTCAGTCAACAGAACTTTGTTATGTTGGCTGCGATTTTGGGTACAGTTATGATAATTATATTATAGCATGTTGACTTGTTGCTAAGTAATGACTCTGTAAACAACACCGGTTACTAGGGAACAGATTCGTAACACGCACTACTGGACTAACTTGGAAGCGGTGTTGTCTGCGGGGTCCTGCGACACGTGCGTGACGCAACAACAGAAGAACTATTGGAAAGGAGTTTTCTTTGCGTTCCGTGCCGAGATGTTTTAAGCAGAAATTTAGTGAGCGCAGTTCAGTTGAGACTTGACAAAAGCCAAGCATAGTCATAAGAGAAAACCCTTCCTCTTATCAGAGAGGCTATTACTTAAGAACTATGACTTCAAGGGTTCCGCTGAAAAAATCGTTGGTCATAAACTTCAAGATGCTTGGCTCCAAGACGAACTGATTGGCAACAAAGCGCCAGTCGTAAAGTAGCTCTAATTTTGGCTTTAATTTGAGTTTGACTTTGGCTTTGATTTGACTTTGACTTTGACTTGCAGTTGAGCTGAGTTGGGTACAGTGGAGTGAAGTGGGCTGGTGAGTGAGCGAGTGAGTTAGAGGACGACTGCGGGTCAGTCCTTGTGACCTGTTGCTGTGAGAAGCTGGTAGCTCATGCACGGGGATGATTCGAGAACCCAGATTAAGGGGATCGATCTCCGTTAGAAGCCGTTATCAGACAACGACTGGTGAAGAAACAGCAGATTGAGAAGATTTAATACGCGCTGCTGAGTGTATGAATTAGCGACAACGCTATAGTTGCTTGTAGTTGCGTTCTGTAGAGTGTGGTGTATACAATTGCCAATCCAAACCCCTTCTACAATCATTCATACAAGTGACAGTATTAACAGAAAAGTGAATGCGTTTCAAAGCATATGTGGGACTGTTTCAAGAACGTAAGAATGCGTGCTGGAAAGGAAATAATATTTTTTTTTTACTTTACGTCAATTTACAATCTACTTGACCACTGTAAGTAATAAGTAAATGCGATGGGTGTTTATGTTGTGAAGGCGGCAGCTACCCAGTGGCAGTACTCTACCTTTTAGTTACATAAGTCTTCTGGCCAGGTTGTCCTCAGTCGTCTTGCTGCTGGGTGCGGTTTCGTTAATTCAACGATTAGCGGGTTCTCGTGTCCTGTGATCCAAGTACGGTGTCTGGTGGCATGTTTTCTGATCTCTTCCATGATGAGGGGTATGTTGAGATCGTTGTGGATAGTTCCGTTTGTTACGTACCATGGTGCGCCTGTGATTCTTCGTAGTGTTTTCGATTGGAATGTTTGGAGGATTTTGGTATTGGATGGTCGAGCGCAGCCCCACAGCTCGATGCCATAGGTCCATATAGGTTTTAAGAGTGCCTTGTATAACAGGGTTTTGTTCTCCAGGGACAATTGCGTGCGGAAATAATATTGAAGTCGTAGAGAGTTCTGTCAGTGCCAGTATTATTATGACATCGAACCTTGGACTATGAAGGTTACGAACTGGAGGATAATTCAAGAAACTTGGGGGAAATCTTTAAGTTCTGTGAAGCGTGACAGTAAAGTAAGAGAATTAAGAAATGCAGGTAAAAGTACAGAACTGGAATTTTATTTTCATTTAACGGAAAAATAGAAGAAAATATTTATGGAAGAACATCTCCAAAGGATATCTACAACCCGCATTCTCATGCAAGACAAGATACTGCAAAAGAAATGTGGGAAGAAGGACCAAAATATGGCGTCATGCGTGAAGGCCAGAACACATGAATGTCTAATACTCGGAGCGAAAAATAGAAGATTAAGATTCTTGAATTGATGAATGCTAAGTTATGACCTCTGAGTTGCCATATTGTATGCCTCAAGTTGGAGCCTCTAGGTTCCTCCCAAAGGTTTCTACTGCAAGACAACACGGCGTCACATATCAGAAGGCCATAAACTTATTTACCAAAGTTCTCATAAGATTCAGTTACGTGTTGAACTGTTAAGTGCAGTAACGCTACACTTTCTCGAAAACCATAAGTCGTTTTTGCTGTGATGGCCACCGAAGTCTTTCTGTTAGGCAGAAACAGTAAAATGCATTTCCTGTTAAATGACGTTTATTGCTTTCCTGAGGACAATTTCAACCACTGTAAATTAACACACAAATAATTGGCGATGACTAGCGAAAGAAAGGATGACAAGTTTTTGTAAGTTATGTGCACGTGCACAGGTGAGACACGCATATGAAATTGTATTCGGAAATCCCGAAGAGAAGAGACCACGTACAAAACCTAGGCATAGTTTCCAAGATAATATTAAACTGAAATGTATATAAGCATGGCTCAGGATTTGGATTGGATTCAAGGGCGAAATTTATGAACGCGGAAGCGAACAGCTGGACAGTAAAAATTGGCAGATAATTTCTTGATTAACAAGTTCTCAAGAAGTTTTATGCCCCATGAAGAATACTCTGCTCATACCCACTATCATTATTGTTAATACAAAGCACGCTGCCATTTCGACGGGGAATTTGACAGGCCGGGGTAGCAACTAGCTACGGCTGGACAAGAGGGGTCGGAGTTCGAGTCCCGGTAAGGTCAAAAATTTTCTCCACGTCGTCCAGACCGATACTGAAGCCCACCCAACCTCCTATCCAATGTGTAGTGTCGTCTTTTTCACCAGGGGTAAAGCGGTCTGGGCGTGAAGCTAACCACTCACCTCCAACTAGTGTCGAGGTCATGAAAATGTGGATCTATACATCCAATCCCCCATACGCCTTCATGGTGTAGTACTTAATTAGTTAAGCACAGGAACAACTTTACCTTTCTGCCTCACACATCTCTGAGTACGGTTTCCACAGGTTCCTCTGAAGGACATTTTGAAGTCACTGTTTTGCCCACGATGAGCTTGTCGAATATAAGCCAAAAAAAAAAGTTTGCCGCTTAAATTTAATGCACTGGTTTTGCATATAGTAATGCCCGTGACCGCAGTAGAAGGCGGACGGCGGATGCGTATAATCCTGTGTGTGTTTTTTTTTTTTAGTTTCGTGGTGTGGGGTGAGACTGAGTCCACTTGGTACGTTGTTCACTGGCCTACTGTACCAGCCCCGGACGATAGATGATGATGAATGTAGAGCAGTCGGTGGAAAGAGAATTGACAGGGTAAACCGAAGTACTCGTAGAAAACCTGACCTGGGCTCGAACCCGGACTGCCACGGTGGGAAGACGGCGACTAACCTCCTGAGCTATGGCACGGCCCATAACCCTGTTGACGTCAGTAAAATTCTGAGCTGCATGATCAGAGTTCGATATAAGGCAGGGAACTTTACAGGCTTCGTAAAGAAAGGTTCTAAGCGTTACCATGTCTGTTTACCTGGACACAACATAACAGGCAGAAAACGCCTGAATCGTTTTTTCTGGAAACTTGGTATTGCTGGGTTTAAGTAAAATTTTGTTGACGTTTCATTTTTTGTTAAATTTAAATACAAGTAACGGACGTTTTACACGAAGAAATACGTATTCGTATGAGCTACCGTAACACCCAAATTAATTATTGGAGTGAAAAATGTTCCGAGCCAAAGTCGAGGGGAAAAAGGAAACGCTAATTTTATGTCCAGTGTACTTTCTCCCTTACGTCGTGAGAGTTTCGAGAAAGATAAACGAAAGGGAACGAACATGTAACATGGTCTATGTTACACAATGTGCATATTTCCTAACTTTTTTACCACCACGTCTAGACCGACTTCGAGGCCCAACCATTCTCCCGTTTAGAAAGTATCGGAGGATACTTTTCTCGAGGGCAATTCAGCCGCAGCGTGAACCTGATCACTCACTTGCCTCTAGTGAAGGGACTGGCAAGCCATATCGCAAGCTTAAATAAACTTTATGGGACACTCAACTTTATCTACGTAATACTGTCAATTTTCAGCCTAGACCTGTATCTTCGATTAGTATAAAGAGGAAATTAATAGTACACGAGGAAACATCTGCTCTTAATTAACCGCGCTGTGGATCTATACACCCACTCCCCTATACGCCTTCATGACGTAGTGCTAAATTAGTTAAGCACAAGGACAACTTTACCTATGGAGACGTAGGGGGGAATTGGAGTATAGTTTCACGCGTACTTAACCTCTGTGTCAGATGTAGGCAATTAAAATAACTGATAACGTACGAACCAAAAAAATGTATAACTCAAAACAAAATAGATTCTATACAAATGCCCATAACACTACCTTAAGGTCCGTCTAATTAAATTGTATTTTTATAATATAATTGTATACAAAATCACCATTCATTAATTCATTCAATTCCTGTAGCTCCTTCTGAAGCATAGGGCATCCGTGAAACTCCTCCATCTGCTCCTGTTGGCTGCCAGTATTTTTACTTCGTTCCATGTTTTGTCTGTTTCTCTGGCTTCTTTCTCCAAGTTTTCCTGGGACGCCCACATCTACGCGCACCCTGGGAGTTCCAGACCAGTGCAGTCTTTTCAACGCCTCCAGTAGGTTTCTTCAAAGTATGAACGGTCCAATTCCTTTTTCTTTTCTTTATCTGAACGTCAATTACATTTCTTTATCATGTCTTGTTGCTGTCTTATGACATCGGCGAGGTTCGGTTTAAAGTTACTGTCTGTACGAATCTCGACCGCAAGCCATATTTTGCCCACCTTTAACTCAGTTCCTAGATCTAGAATGACTTTTGTGTTACCTCCGCGCTCTGACTTGGCTCTAAGATGCAGCGACAATTTCCCGTTTTACCTTACGAACTTGCGTTCAGAAGAGGCACCTCTGTTCCGAAGCGATAGGTGTGTGCGCATAATGATCTGCGCGTATGTTGTCACAACGTTGCACAGCACGAGATTACTCCTGTACGGGACATGCTCAGAACATACGGAGACCTTGTAAGATAGACACAGCGTGTTTCGGAAGTTAGTAAATAAGTGTGGACACTGGATAATACCTACTGAATATAGCGGAAATATACGAATATGTCAGGTTCCCTTCCACAAACTTCCACATGATATGAAGTCTCTCAAAAGCACTTTGTGTGCTCCAGTGTAAAGGTACGCTGTCTTCAGTTGCCCCGCAGTCTCCTTGCTTATTCCTCGTGATCATTCTAAGCACATTCGGTGGAAAATTAATTCTGCAGTTGATACATCTTCATTAAATGTCACCAGAAACCACGGTATGTCGTAGCAGTTAGGCCACTCACGCTACTCCTCTTGGAATGCACCAAAGAAACCGACAGGAACGCTCTCCATTGGGTTCCATGCAACCGGAACCCCCTGAGGAAATAGCATACGCTCTAAAATGAGCGCTAGGAATGTGTGGAAATTATTATTTCGTTTGAATTGGGAGGGCACATTCTGTTTAATAAAAGGAATGGTAGAACTATTCATATAACGGAAAGGAGCCTCGGGGTGGTATGCACCGACCTCTGTGTCCGAACTTGTGGGTTCGAATCTTTTTAGGAAAAGACTCCAATCCTAACCAAGTATACAATACTAGGATATCCAGTTAGCAGCTGACAGCCGAGCAAGTTGGCTCAAGTGCCAACTTTTCAGACCATAGCTCAAGCGGTTTGTCGCTGGCTTCCCATCGCGGAGGCCCAGGTTCGATCCCGGGTCTGGTCAAGTTAGATTTGTGGTGGACAAAGTGGCGCTGGGGTGGGTTTTCTCCGAGTACTTCGGTTTCCCCTGTCAATATTCATTCCACCAAATTCTTTATTATCATAATCACCCGGGGCAGGCCACAATAGGCCAATCAGTGGCCGCCGTGCTGAGTGGGCCCAGTTGCACTCCACCCCCCACTAAGCGAATTAAAAGAAACGTTTCAGACCCACATTCGGGAAGCACGCGGTTCGAATCTTGGCTAGGACAGCGACTATACTGACTGAGGGTTTCTTTTCTCGTGGATATCCTCAGTCCATCCAGGTAAATACCGGAATATTATTTTAAATTAAGACACCAACATTCCCTTCCAGGAAATTTTCGTTTCATTATTTACTATCATGCAATCATGCAACGCCATAAGATGTGAAGTTTTGACAGCATACTTAATCCTGGAAAGCCCAGTGGTCACTATATGTACCACCCGCTTTAACACACTAAAACTCTATGCATTCGGCTGGGCTTTGTAGCGGAGACGTAACGTGTTTCCTGTGAGGTACGGACTGAATTCTTATATATCATTTAGAAGGAATTCAGTCTTTGAAGGGATAAATATGCTAGAATAAAAATACATATTAGAGAGTTAACAAGCACGTGGTATGCCGTCTGAGATTGAAGTTTTCACTGCAGTGACTATGAAGGTTACTGTCTTCTGGGGAGCGAAGTTTCGGAGAGGGTGGAAAGGGGAACCGAGTGAAGAATATAGACTCTTTGAAGGACCGTAATTCAAAGCTTGAGTAAAAAGAAGAAATGATTGTTCAGAGAGATTCTGTTCTTTGTTATTCCTGTAGGTCAAAATAATTGGGTAAACAACTAGCTGATATTCATGAAACGTGGCATTAACGCTATTAGAGGCTAACCCCATTTTGATACTTCCTGGATACCTGCAGTCAGTATACGAACATGGCAGACACGCGAGAAACCGGCGCCGCTTAATATAGAGCCCTGAGAATGTTTTGTGGTAAATGATCTTTCAGAAACCCTTATGGAAATCGCTTTTATACAAAGTAACATAGCAAAATTGTAGTCCAACGAAATGCTATATATTTATATATATTTAGCCTTCCATGTTACAGCTATGGCCTCTGTAATGAACCATTTCATGTAGGAATGTGAAACCTGAATCATCACATGAATCACAAATGTAGTTATTGTAGCGTGTAGAGCCGTTGTCCAGTAGCGACCTCGAAACAGGCGACGAAATAATATTCGTTGCTAGGCAGCAGATTCTTATTAAACAAGAATAGACGGTCGCTGCTAGGAAATATTTCGGTAAAAAAGTTCCTGTGGCAATGGATACACATGCAAAAGAGGAACGGTGTTTTCTACGTGGTCCGTGTCGAGATGTTATAAGCAGTGTACAAGGTCAGAGCTTAGTCAGTAGTCAGTTGTTAGTCAGGAGGTGTGAAAGGGCCGCGAGTCAGTTGTGAGGAAGGCAGGAATTTGATCGAAGCCACCGTTCAGTGAGGGCTTGAGCACGGAGGTAGAAGAAAGCCATTGTTAGAAGCCTTTACCTGGAAACGTTTAGTGAAGACACTGGAGGCTGGAAAATTTAGCGTGTGCTGTAGTGATTTGTAAAGTGTAGAAATCAGAGATAGTGTTACAGTTATTTGTAGTTACGACCTGTAAGTGGTCAATAAATCCACTATCCAATTCAAAACCCCGTCGAGAGTCACTCACACAGGTTAAAATATTAAAATCAACGAAGTTGTCTGGCGAGAAGAATCTACGAGTATGTAAGGGGAAAATACTCAAAATGGATCAGTAATTTCTGTGATCCTTATGTAATCAGTCTAAGCAGGGAAATGTTTTTAGCTTCGTCGTTATGTCCTTTCCGTGGAAACCAAATACTAACTAAAATGACCTGTCACGGTGTTTACTATATTTCGTGCCATTAGGGAAATGATTAATCGAAGTAAGCAGGACTGTCAAGGCATGTTTTGAACGATATTAACCTAAACAGTTTTAGCCTAAAGGTGAAGGAGTTTGGAAGGAGAAGAATAATGACGATAAAATGAACAAATGAAGAGATTACAAAATAATATGCGAGAAGGAAAGCAGGGAGATGAAGATATGAACATTATATTACAAAAGAAGTTACACTGGTTATATACAATTTCTGCTAGCTCACAGACCTATGGCTCATGAATTCCTTTAAGACGTCCTGTTTAAATGCCCAGTAATTGAAGTTCCTTCCCTTTCTCTTGAGAGACCGGGATAGCACAGTAGGTGTAGCGACTGGCTACGGGCTGAACGGCCAAGGGATCGGAGTTTGAGTCCCGGTAGGGGCAAGAATTTGTTTTCTCCACGTTGTCCAGGTCGGTTCTGGGGACAAACCGCCTCCTATCCAACGGATAACAGGGGTTCCTCCCCGAAGCTAAAGCGGCCGCGGCGTGAAGCTCTCCACTTAACCTGAAACTAGTACCGAGATCAAGAAAACATGGATCTATATATTAACTCTCTATACGCCTTCATGAATTAGTGCTTAATTAGCTAAACATATGGAAAATTTTACTTTTACCTCAAACTTCTCTCGAAATACCTACGTCGAAACTTTATTTAAATTGAAATTCAAGCATAAAATATTTGTGCTTGAGAACCCCTGCTGATGTTCGAACCTGCGATGCCAATTCTCGAGCAACTGACGCCCTCCTTGGACTTCATGGCCAATGGAATACGCAGATGTAATATGAACTGTGTAATCCGTTAGCTACAGGATTCAATAATCAGTGAAAGTCTTAACGTGGCCGTACAGTAATGTCCGGGGAGACCACTACCTGCCCATGCACTGTAGAACAACAAGCAGTAGTTACATTGCTGCTACGAATAGTAATTTGTGAATTAGCAGTCGACAGGTTGTAATAACTGTTGAGCGATATATCATTCAAATCTATCCCACCTCATCAAATGGGGGCTGCCACTTTGGAAAACCTTGCCATGGATTTGCACTCCGGTGATATCTTGGCCAAACCTTGCTGAGACTATTGGCCATTCTGATTGGCGGGTTTGCGGTTTTATTCTCTCCAAACCGGTGTTGCAACAGTACTACCGTTTCCTTCCAGATCTTTACTTATTCACTCCTTACAACCATCATTGAGGCTATGTAAGATTTGAGGCTTTCACGGCGGTGACTATGAAGAAAGCAGTCTTCTGGGATTTGGCACCATGTATATGTGGTGTTAACCGACGTTTCGGAGGAACGTTTTGCCTCCATCTTCAAGGTATGCCGGTTCTCACGGTCTCTTCCCTTGCGGATTTCTTATATTTTTCCTTCTACCCTGAAGATGGAGGCGAAACGTTCCTCCGAAACGTCGGTTAATACCACATATACACGGTGCCAAATCCCAGAAGACTACTTTCTTCATCATTGAAGCTGTTAGAAAGGGAAACCGGCGTTCTTCTCCATCACAAATATTGCGAAAACAGTTTATACCAAAAAATATTCCAGAGGAAATATTCTTCAATTCTGACTGCTCAAGAATGATCAGTAGATATTTTTAAACGGCTTAAGTCTATGTTCATAAAATAATTTTCGGGGTTCAACCCTGAAAATTTGGTTGCCTCCCCTCCCCCCCGACAAAGACCTGGCTTCCCCCGACAAAAACTTTCCTGCACCTTCCCCCAACAAACACCTGGCTGACCCCATAATGACAATTCGACACCATATAACCATTGCAGTTGAAATAGTGGCGTTAAATGATTTATGGTTTAATGAACTAAACTAAGGTACTAACAGAGGTGGAAAACGGCTGCTGTCGAATGCTGGTCACACACGTTACAGCTGGCTAATCCTCTCGTTGTGAAGGAAAGAAATGTGCACAGGTCGCTCGAATCGAACCCGAGACAGTTATATTCAGGTGCCACTGCAGTTCAACTCACACTCTGCTTAAAATATTTGGCAACTACCCCTCAAACCCCTCCGTTCACCTCGACCCTGGGGTCACTTGCCCCTGACCGTGGCAATGGCAGTGAATTGACTGCAGCTCCCATCTCCTCTCGACCCCTCTCCACCATCTGACGGGTGAAATCGAAACTACAGGTTGACTTGACCTCAATATTTCACTTTCTGACGGTTCCTTTCTGTATTAACCGTTCTAAAAAAGTTTGTGATTGCCAACTTTGTGATACTGTATACAGATGCGGCTGTCTTTTGGTTCTCCAGACTGGAAACAAAGAATTGGACCAGTTTTAGTCTCTTTTCCAGTCCTTACGATCGGAGACAAAATCGCTCTTTGGATGGTCATGTTAGTTTGTATACTTACCACTTGTTACGTACCTTCCTGTGTCCATTTTAAAATCCTAAAAATTGTCATAAAGTACTTGTGGCTGGGTTTAATTATGAGTTTTTAAACTCACTTAAAGATTAAAATATACGAAACTAATTTCACATATTGATTATAAGAGTGTGAAACTTGGACTTTCGTTTTAAGATAACAGCGGGTTCAAGTCCTGATAAGGTCATTGGATTTTTTCAATTGACCTAATCCTTCCAGCCGCACTATGGTCCTGGGGTCGACTCAGCCTCTAACAGAAATGAGTACCAGGAATTAATTAAATAATTTCCTGGTGAGCAAAGCGCGGCCGGCGCGTAAGGCTAACAACCTTACCGCCATCTTTGAGCCGATTGTCTAGAGTCTAGACAATGTGGGACCCTCAACGTCTCACAACCCTATGGGCCTTCACGGCCTGTTACAGGGATAGCTTTACTTACTTACTTTTACATTAATTTACAACATAGCACAATACGTCCTTATTCCATACCAAACAACTCAATATTTTCATACAAATGTTTATGGATTATGAGTAATAGATAGAATGCAAAGATTAACGGATTAAAAATTAAAAAAATATGTATGAATTGCAGATTCCAGATATAAAACTTTAATGCTCCTGAAACTTATGCTGTCAGTACAACATGTAAGTTCATTGTAGGATACTTGTTTATTTTAATTGTAACATAAATTTTTAGGACGATCGAGAAATCTTGGAGAAACCTCGATGATATATAGCAGATATATTGCGTTATATAACGACTCTGATGATGACATTCTGACAGTCGAAACATGTCAGTATATATTAGTAAAAAAAGTAAAAAGTAAAGCTATCCCTGCACCAAGCCGTGAAGGCCCATAAGGGTTGTGAGACGTTGAGGGTCCCACATTATCTAGACAATTGGCTCAAAGATGGCGGTAAGGTTGTCAGCCTTACGCGCCGGCCGCGCTTTACTCCCCGGGAAAATTAGTAAATACGAGTACATATTATTTTATGTTGTGATTTGATGGTGTTAACTAAATTATATTACCATACTGAAACATTGTTCAACGTGAAGATGGAGAAAATTACATAATGAAGAGCTTTTTGGAGTGTAAATATTATTTATTATTAGGGCGATTAACTTTAGGAACATGAAAATGATGGGACATTTAGCAGCAATTAGGACAGATGACGACTGCATATCAGTATTTTAATTTTGATCGCATGGGAGACCTAGCGTTAGGGTCTATGATAATATTAAAGAGAATCTTAGAAAGTTAGATGAGTACAGCAAGTAATCGGCTTATGATTGTGTCCAGTGGCTAGCGTATGAGTTATCAAAACTATCCCTGTAACAGGACGTGGAGGCTTATTGGAGTGTGAGACGCAGAGGCTCCCACCGCTCATTATCCCCAGGAAGATTCCTGGTAGTCATTTCTCTTAGAGGCTGATTCGAACTCAGGTCCATAGTGTGGCTGGAAGGATTACGTAAACTGAAAATCCAGTGACCTTCTCGGGAATCGAACCCGCGACCTTCCGGCTTGTAGCATAGTACTTCAAATACACTATCGCGTGCCCCATGAGTTAAGAATAATATTGAAATTTGATACTATATACTGGAAATCCTGACATTACCATGGTCTGAAATTGTGACAGCGTAGTTAAAAAATTAATAAAGGGTACATATGTAAAGGGGGGGCACGCGGTAGCGTAGTTGGTTGAGGCACTATGCTACAAGCCGGAAGGTCGCGGGTTCCAGCCCCGATGGGATCATTGGATTTTTTAATTGACCTGATCTTTCCAGCCGCACTATGGCCCTGGGATAGACTCAGCCTCTAACAGAAATGAGTACTAGGAATCTTCCTGGGGAGTAAAGTGCGGCCGGTGCATAAGACTGACAGCTTCACCGCAATCTGCGATCCGATTGTCTAGATAATGTGGGATCCTCGACGTCTCACAACCCTATGGGCCTCCATGGCCTGTTACAAGGATAGCGTTACCTTTTAACCTCACATGTGTAAATACATATGCTTTGAATCAGTTACGCGCTGCATCCTGCAGTGTGCGAATGAATATCTGGATCGTGAAAATGTAGTGCCTGAAGTTACAGTAGGCATAGGTGAAATTCTTCTCTTTACAAACACAATCATTTACTTGCTCTAGAGGCCATACAGTGATAATAGTCATGTTATTGTGTATAAAAGAACTCATTTGCTTTAGTTCGCAAGCGAACTGTACCGACCGAGCGACCGCCGCTTTTCGGCGAAGTTAATGCCGCTAGTAGTCAGTGTTCTTGGCTACAGATCCAGAGGTCCCGGGTTCGTTTCTGAGCGCTACAATATTTTCTGAGGAGTAGTGGGTCTGGAACGGGGTCCACTCAGACTCGTGAGGATAATTGAGGAGTTATTTCAAAGAAATAGCGGCTCCGGTCTAGAAAACAAATTAACAGCCGTGAGGATCCATTGCGCTAACCACGCGACGTTCTCTATGCACAAAATTTGGCAGCTGCTATTGTGTACACCGTGCCTTATCTTACCGTTGGATTAAGTTACTTAAAGTCCACCAAAATGCAGGGCAAAATCATTATATAAAGATAGGAAACAGATGTTTAGAAAATGTGGCACAGTTCAGATATTTGGGAACAACGATAACAGATCGAAACCTGATTCAGGAGGAAATTAAGAGGAGATTGAACTCAGGTAATGCTTGCTACCATTCAGTCCAGAACCTTTTGTCTTCTCGTCTGCTGTCCAAAAACATAAAAATTAGAATATACAAAACTATAATTTTACCTGTGGTTCTGTATGGTGTGAAACTTGGTCTCTGACATAAAGGGAGGAACATAGACTGAGGGTGTTTGAGAACAGGGTGTTGAGGCGAATATTTGGACCAAAGAGAGATGAAACCACAGGAGGTTGGAGAAAACTGCATAATGAAGAGCTTCATAACTTGTACTCTTCTCCAAGTATAATTAGAATGATCAAGTCAAGGAGGATGAGGTGGGCAGGTCATGTAGCACGAATGGGGGAGACGAGGAATGCGTATAGGATATTGG
>NW_019743147.1:576302-598717 GCF_002891405.2 Cryptotermes secundus | reverse complement strand
ATCTATAATGCTTCCCCCATCTACCAGAGGTATTAGAGACTGATGTTGGGCGGGAAACGTCCGTTAATTTGGCTCAGTGACCTCCTTTGGAGATATGAGGTTCTTTTACGTGCCGTAAAGCTACGACACGGGGCCCACGGCTTAAAGTCCCTCCTGAGGTCTTGTTCCCTGAATTTTTCCGCCATTAAAAATTCGACGACCTCCGCCGGGTATTTGAACCCGCGTACTACGAGTCATGAGATGGGAACGTTACCTCTAGATTATGGAGGCCGCTCAGCTCCATGAGTAAGTAAGTAAGTAAAGTCAAGCCATCTTAAATTTCTTTGAATTTAAACGTGACTCACCGAACATAGTTTGGAAAGATTGGGGTAGATAAGTAATTTAGATTTAATTTTTAATTACTATTTAATTCTGTTGCAACACATTTATGTAATTGCCCAGCAAAGTACGACGATTTACCTAGTCCTTACATGGACAAGTTTTTACATAGATTCTGATATGTGGTCAGAAGTTAATGAGTTCTGGCATGCAACTGTCATATATTTGATTGGATTCGAACTCAGCGTGAATATTTCGTGGAATCTACAGGCTACATTTTCGTTACAATCAGCTGTTTATATTATTATCATCATGGAAACCATACGTCATTCTTGAAAGAAATTGAAGTTTGTCTTCATACGACGCGTTCCAGAAAAAGGCTTACAATGCCCGAGAAACGATTATTTTTAATATTAAAGTAATTATTATTATTATTATTATTATTATTATTATTATGGCTCTACAGCCCTTTGTTGGACCTTGGCCACTTTTTCAGTTTCTTGATCCTATACACAGTCGGTAAGACTCCTTGGACGGGGGATCAGCCCATCACAAGGCCGCTGCTTACACACAGAACAACACAAACACAGAATAAACGCACCCAGACATCCATGCCTTCAGTGAGATTCGAACCCACGATCTCAGCGTCCGAGCGAGTCAAGAAAGTTCATACCTTAACCACGTGGCCACCGTGATCGGCCCGAGGACCTCTTACCCCAGGTTAATGTATCAACATGCCCTTCTGCTTAGCTTCTAAAAGAAAATAACATCGTGGCCTGCAGTCCGCAAGCGAACTATACCGACCGAGCGACCTCCGCTTGTCGACGAAATTAGTGCCAATTTTTGCGGATAGAGAGTGTCACGTGGCCAGCACAAAGGAACCCTATGGCCGTTAATCTCAGTGTTGTAGAACGGAGACACTTTGTCCTTGAAATAGCTGCTCAGTTATCCTCACGAGGCCGAGTGGACCCCGTTCCAGACCCACTACTTATCAGAAAATCTGGTAGCGCTGGGAACGGAACCCGGGACTTCTGGATCTGTAGGCAGGAACTCTTGACTACTAGACCACAGAGGCGATCGTTCTTAGCTTCTTCTGAAGTTTATTGGCTTTCATTTTAAAATTCCTCTAATCATTTTTCATTACTGTTTTTGTGCGGAACGGACGGCGAGTAACGGTGACGGTACAATATGTTCTCCTAGGTATTAAGGTTCTCGTTTCGAATCTCGGACATGATACCGGCTATCTTGACTCAGTAGTTTCATGATTTTCCTGGGTACTTCAAAACAAATGCCAGGATGTTAAGTACTGTGACATGACGCCCGAAAACCGGAATAGCGAAGTCAGAATAGACGTTCATTGCTAAGCAGTGACTCGGTAAACAAATTCCCGAAGAAACGAATACGCAGACAACAATCGAATAACTTCCGTTGCTATACAACGACGATATAAAGACGCCTGTACAGCCATATAGGGGTTGTGTTTTCTGAGTGGTCCGTGTCGAAGACTATTGACTTACAATTGTAGTTGAGATCGTTCAGTCGGTCGAGTTGAAGTTTCGAGATGCCAGTAGAGGAATCGAACTGAGGTGGCAGTTGGCAAAATAATGGCAAGAAAGGAATTAAGCTGTGCAAAAAAGACTTCATGTGTGATTTAAAGGTACAGTGAGACCGTGATAAATCCGTTGCCAGGATACGGCTAGTGATGCCTGAGAATCCTAGTGCATGTACAACGATGAACTGTAAAGTGTGTAGGACAGCGACGGCGCTGTATTTGCCTGGAGTCGCGAACTGTGTGAATGTATAAGATGTTAATTAATTAACCATTCAACCCAAAGCCCTTCTTATAAGTCACACACAACCCCAAAACTTGATAGTACATTAATTGGGCCATGGCCGCTTCCTTCTAAATCCTTTGCAATTCATCATTCATCAGTTATCCTACCAATCTATAGAACGCTATATGATCTGAGTTACTGACCCCGTGGTAAAATGAACTACAAAAAGTACCCTTTACAGTTTATTCTTTGTCTTTATCCTTAACGTTCTTTGTACATGTAATCGAATTATTTCACTTCTTTTATTCTGCTCCTTCCCCCTTTCATTTGCTTTTTTCTTTTGTTCTTCTCGCACTCATCTTTATCTTTTTCCCATTTCCGAATCCTGCTCTGCCTTGTATCTCACAACCACTTTGCAAGATGAAGATTACTGGGCGAGGTTAGAAACCATCAGCTTTGAGCCGTCTAACGCCTGGCCTCATTTGCGTTGACTTGTTTTCTTCGTGCGTTTTCTCTTTCCTGTATGTCCCATTTTTTTTACGTTTTTCGTCAAAAAGTCTGCATCCTGTGAGCTATCATAAAATGTTTATTTCTGTCACGTTTGTCTCGACTGGGAGGCAGCGAGTCACAAATTTCTTCACACCGATGCATTAGCACCACGATTTCATCTCTTTTTTAAAAATCACGGCTGTTATGAATATTAAGATTACTGCCTTCTCTGTGTTATTGTAGATACATAGCAAAGTTGCAGAGGAAACTGGTGCCTCTTTGCTACACTGATGATGGAGGCCTTAGCTTCCTGCTAGAAGCTAATACCTATCTACACGTTCTCAGGTCCTAGTAGATAGCAAAATTAATTTTTTCCCCCAATTTTTTTGTTCTTTTATGGGAGACTTTACGATGCTGTCGAGTACTTAGGCTATATAAAGCTGACCAAAGTTTGTTTGTGTAAGAAGTGCTTATTTAAACTTTACTGCATGGTTATATGGACAAAATATCGGCAATGATCTTCATAAATTGTGAAGTATGGCAGTTCTTAAGACTTCATTTAGCCCTTGATTATGTAGATCTAATAGTGCGCGTATGAAGAAAATGTGTATTGATTTTAAATATTCAGGCAGCGTATGGACATGACGTCAGGACTTGATAAAAGAACGGTTGTCATGATGAAGTTTTGACGGAGATTATCAAGTGCTGAATCATACAAACATTAACTAAAAAAGGGATATGTTAAATATGAAATTACTGAAGTGTTAAATGAAGTTGTAATGTGTGACCTCTTATGAGTGCATCGTGCTGTGGACTTTGGAAGAAAGACAGTTTAAACTGACTCCCCAAAATATTATAGTACAATTCTAACTTTTATGCATGTTCCTTGGTATTTTTGGGTAATTAAATTGGGTAGTGTTATGCAGCCGGACGTGTTACAAGGCTGGTCGAGATAACGAATAGAAACACAGTTTATGTTGGGAAACTTGTGAGGTAAAGTTCACATAGAAGACAAAGAAGGAGACTGAAGGATGATATTGCGACGTGCTGCCTGAAAGCCGGACTCTAGGACATCCATTGCTGCGCAACGGCAATGAGAACGCATGTTGCCTAGGAAACCGCCTACCCAACAGAAGCAGAATTGTTGAACTCCGGTGGCAACAAGAAATTCATTTGCATGGCAGCAGGCGAAATTAACACTTCGACACTGTGTTCCCTATTCAGTCCGAGTGCAGGATATAACAGTCCAAACTCGGCAAGAGACAAATCTGAGACAGTAAAATATGGTCGTGAGCCCCAATGGACTCGCACCAGAGAAAGACTGCACTGGCAAGAGTCAGCAGCATATACAAAAGGTAGACCCGTCCTCTCGTCGGAGAGGGCGTCCCACAAAAACAAGACCGTAAATTTGAAACAGTAATAACTATCTGGTCATGAGCCCCAGACGGGGTTCGACACCAAGACTTACTGGCTGACTGAGCGTTAGAAGCAATGTGACTTGGACTTGGAGACCAAGGTGCACACCAGTCCTTGACTTGCACACGGCTTTCAACTTTCCGTGTGTATACGATTATATAACAAAATTGTGCAGACGACAAGCAGAAGTCATACAAAATCATGACAATGAACATGTTCGCGGTATAGGACAAGGTGAAGCCAGACACAGAAAATATAAGAGGCTTAAAGTTGGCGATGGTCAAGCTTATGACCTTTCAAATGACTAAGTTTTCATTGTAGCATAAGATATGTAAGTTAGGCATGATCTGCTCTGTAAAGCCTATACTGACAGAGGACTTGTGTGTAGTGCAAAAGGAAGTTTTCGATAACATATTATATGTGCGAAAGGTCGAGTGTATTCATAAGAGACAAACCCTTCTTCTCGTCAGAGAGGATGTTATATGTAAGGACTATTACCGCAAGAGTTCAGTTGAAAAAAAAAATCTCTGGTCGTGGGCCTCAAGGGGCCTGACGCCAAGACGAACTGATTGGCGGTAAACTGCCAGTCGTAAAGTGACTCTGACTCTGGCTCTGACTCAGACCAGTTCGTATCCGACGAGAGCTAAGGACAGTTGAGCTTCACCGAGAATAGCGGTGCGAGAGTGTATAACAATGAAGAGGAAACGTCCGAAGACGCCATAAGTGCGGATAATTGTATTTGTGAGTGTAAAGAGTGAGTGTCCAATAAGCATTCATCCCGATCCGAGACCCACAATATTTCTTGTCGCGTTACCTAGGAAACACGTGACAGTATCAATGCCGAAAGTTACTTTTTCATAAGTGTTTGCCGTACAAACCTCCACGCCCTCTGAAGGCACGAGCATCTAAATTGTGTTAACATTCCTCGCTTGGCTAACGCTATAGTTTGGAATGTCATGTGTTCGCTCTTTCGCCTGAAGGCCACATGATACCGTGTCACTTGCAACTGTTTCTGTGCTCACAAGCGGGTAGCGTACAGCTGAACGAACTGGCTAACAGCGTCTCTGATGGGCTGGCTGGAGGTGCGAGACGAAGCATTGTCTGATCACTTCTCCTGCCAGTGCGTGGAATACTACTGCACTGCACCGCAAAGTAACACTGCTTGTTTTGACTTTCAAAGCGTTAGTTGGGATGTTAAGATAACTGAACCCTCTGTTACTGGATAACTTTAAGGTGGATTATAGGTTGTGAGGAATGAAGATGGATGGAGCTGTTTCATGATCATGTGCCATGATGTACCTCCTGATTCTGACATCATATTGTAACGTGTATACCATTTGATAGGCAACGGCTCGGTAAACACATTCCTGCAACACACGTGCACGCAACAAGGAGCCCATTGCTAGGCAACGGATTAGCAGTAGAGCTATAATTGGTTCTGAATAAGAGAGATTGTAAACGAAGGTGTTAATAAATCCGATCATTCAATCTATTATTATTCGTCACGGATCCCGAACACGTGAAAATATTATTAGTTCGGTGGAATTTGTGAAGGAAAGAAAAAATATATTTCGTACTCATCGCCGCTAAAAATTGTCACCTCCTTTCCTTCCTCTCCCTTTTGAGCCAGTGATAGGTTTCAGACTTCATTTCTTCCATTTCAGAGGCGTTCAGACAAGGTGTCAAGCTCAGTCATGCCTGTAGTAATTCTGTCAAGCTTGTTGTTCATTTAAATATTTTTAAATTCAGTGTATACTTCCCAGAAAGCGCTCTGCCTCTGTGGTCTAGTGGTCAGTGTTCCTGCCTACAGATCCAGAGGTCCTGGGTTTGATTCCCGGAGCTATTAGATTCTCTGAGAAGTAATGGGTCTGAAACGCGGTCTACTCAGCCTCGTGAGGATAATTTAGTAGCTATTTCAAGGAGATAGCGGCTCCGGTCTAGAAAACCGAGATTAACGGCAGTGGAGATCCGTTGCGCTGACCACGGACACCCTCTACCCGCAAAAGTTGGCACTAACTTCGCCGACAAACGGCGGTCACTCGGTTGGTATAGTTCGCTTGCGGACTACAGGCTATGGAGTTTGTTTTTGTTGTAAAACTTGTTCTGGAAACAATGTCGTAATAAACTCGCCCAGCTACTCAACGTTTCCTTTATACAATGCGCCTTTAAGTCCGAGAAAATGGCTGGTCCGTAAAGTCTGGTATATTCCTCCATTTAGGTTGCNACTTCGCCGACAAACGGCGGTCGCTCGGTTGGTATAGTTCGCTTGCTGGTATATTCCTCCATTTAGGTTGTATTGAGAAGGCGTGGATCTTTATCTTCATTCCCCTTACGCGCCCATGTCCCTTTATTATGAAGAACAAGGGTGAGTCTATTCTAATTTTTGTCGATGTACTTTTCCCCAAAATTAATTTGACGAAAGAGTGGAGAAAACTCACGTCAATATAGTGCCTAAGTTAGGAGCTTTACCGCTGCGATTTTTATTCGCTCTTATGGGCTTATCATTTTTCATGCCATGATTCGTCTTGTAATAAATGCGCTTCGAAGCACATACAGCGTCATTAAATTTGTGGGCTATTTTGCCGTGCATTGTGTAAGTTATCTAGAGCAGTGGTTCTCAACCTTTATGGGACCGCGGCCCAGTAAGTTCTTTTTTTATAAGACGAGGGCCCAGTCCCAACAAATTTACTCGTAAATACCTTTCCAGTTTTCTTAAAGTTCATGCATTAAGCTAATTATAAAATATTTATTCATGAAAAATGCTTAGAAAATGAAAACGACAGATTCCAGAAGAGCCTCTCTCGGCCCAGTATAATTGATGCCAGGGCCCACTACTGGGCCGCGGCCCGGCGGTTGAAAAGCACTGATCTAGACCACACAAAGTCGAGTGGTAGAATAGCTGAACAAGAAGTTGTAAGAAGAACTAGTCCCCAACAACACGTCCAACAATTCATCTGTTGTTGCTTGTATTCGTTGACGCGGTAAAATTTTTACCGGGCTGTTACTTAACAAGGAAATAAGGAAACATAGACACAGAGACTGATGGCAGGAGTTTATGGAGTAAACCGCTGAGATGGACTCAGTTGCCATTATATATACCAAGTTTCATAAAGATCGGTTCATGCGTTAAAGAGTTGATAGGGGGATATACACACAGACAACATGGTGAATTCATAAGCCTAATTTTATTAATTCAGAATAGGGTAAGCAGGCTAAAATTCGGAAAGTATTTTGAAGGAAGTGGCCATGGCCTAATAAAGGTATTGTCTTCGGCATTTTCCTAGATGGACTGAGGAATATCACGATAAACGTGAGAGGATAGCCGGCTTTTTCGGCCGAGATTCGAAACGAGTACCTCCCCAGTTGGAGTCTATAGCTTTACTGGTACTCAAACCCGCTGAATACAGCTTATGAACCAAGTGAAAGGAAACGGAACACATTATTCTGAATAACAGCGTTTCCTGATCAAGTATCGAATCGGGTACCTGCACACTAAAAGCATGGTATGCATGTTTTGTCTCTGTTATGACTGAGAATGCGTTCTAGATTGATGGACAGGACAATTGAGAAAATCGTTAAAAAAATGCGTCCAGCATGCAATGTTTCTGCTATGCCCCGAAAGTGGATCACCTTGTGGGAACATGATTTGCATAGTGATGCACTTGCAGCCAGTTGCAGACAAAGGGGGTTGCATTTCATGTACGGACTCTGCGTTTTTGTAAGACGTCTGGCCCATCTGGCGTAGTCTGCCGCCTGCAGGTCGTTCCGGCTAAAATGGTACAAATTAAAATATTTACATTCTTGCCGGTTTCCCGAAGTCCACAAGATTTGTTCTCGTAAGGCGTGCAGTGTGACGAGACAGCTTTGAAATCGGACGTCTCCTTGCAGAAGACGGAACATTTCGGAGCGTTCTGAGACCCATCTGTGAACGGCCCCACCTCCAGTAGGGCATCAATACGCGACTGGCGTAGTGGGGTGGGACTAAGTCCCTTGTACTGCGGCCACTTCTGGCCTATTGTACCAGCCCCAGATGATAGGTGAGGGTGATTGTAGAGCAATTTGTGGGATGAAGATTAGCAGGGGAAACCGAAGTACTCGGAGGAAACCTGCCCCAGTGCCACTTTGTCCACCACAAATCCCACTTGACCAGACCCGGGATCGAACCCAGGCCGCTGCGGTGGGAAGCCAGCGGCTAACCGCTTGAGCTATGGCGCGGCCCCTGGGCGTGGCTTACTTGTCCCTCCAAGTTACTGAAGCTTGCACCGATGTGAACGCGAAGGAAAGAAGTTAAAATTATTCCTGAGGATAATTAAGCCCGGCATATTGCGATGTATGGGATTATGGAGGTGTGACTCCAAAGATAAGTATTTAGCTTCTCACTCCGGTCGCATTATTCCTTCTTGTAATCAGTACTCTGCAAATGTTTCGTTTCATAAGTACTATTTTCATATTAAAGAGTCCATGGACCGTTGAGGAGTCGGAGTTCAAGTCCCAGTATGGGCTAGACTTTTGTCCTCTCTACATTGTCCAAACCGGTTACGAGGCCCACCCAACCTACCGGGACCTCTTTCCCGAGGCTTGAAGCCGAGGTCAAGAATACGTGGATGTACATGCCCACTCCCCCATACGCCTTTATAGCGTAGTGCTCTTACTTTATTAAAGGGAACATATTTCCATATCAAAATGAATGTCTGAGTCTCTTACAGAAATATTAAGTAAAGGTGCTACTGTAACGAGGCATCTGCCCATAGAACTCCAGTATTGTTATTTACCCCATCAAATTCACAACCCTGGAGCCTCCATTTTATATCGCAGGACGAGTGGGGCACAGGACCGGTGTGGGCACAACGGAGAGAAAGTAAAATGTTTGCCCTTTTCGGAAATCGAAGTTTGGCCTTTAACGCATGCGCAATCAGTTTACGGACTAAGCTGTCTCGGCAGTCACATAAAAACATGGATCAGATTTTTTCCCCCAGATATCACTTCACTCGCTTTTCGAAATAAAACACTGGATTCTAGTCAGCCAAGGTCGTCTTGTCTCGACAAAGCATTTTCACTGCTTCCTCAAAGGTTGGTTGGTTTGGTACGTTAATTTTATCAGAGGACACCGGATGCTGGGTTGTGTAGGTCAGGAATTTAAACTTGTGACGTCAGGATCTCATATACATTTCACCGCCTGCTTAACCACAGTTCTCTAAACCGCGGGACACATTTACCTGCACATTAAGCAAAATAAGAACCTTCCTTATTTCAGAAGGCCACCCAAGCTGTTATCGTTCTGCAGGTTCTGCGGGTTTTGTACAGAGCGCTCCGTAAGAATCATAACTTGTAAGTGAAAGTCAAATTTAGCAGTTTCCATCTCCAGCCGCTGTTTCTACAGTCATTTGTTTGTGTACACCTTAGCCCTTCAGGGACGCTTCGAAATCCCGATATAGCCCAATATGCGCGCTATGTAACATCCTTTAGGGGCTCGCGGTAGCGTAGTTGGTCGAGACACTACGCTACAAGCCGAAAGGTCGCGGGTTCGAATCCCGACGAGGCTGATTTTTTCAATTGACCTAATCCTTCCAGCGGCCCTGGGGTGGAATCAGCCTCTAACAGAAATGAGTAGCAGGAATTAAATAAATAATTTTCCTGGGGAGTAAAGCGCGGCCGGCGCGTAAGGCTGACAACCTCACCGCCATCTTTGAGCCGATTGTCTAGATAGTGTGGGACCCTCAACGTCTCACAGCCGTAAGGGCCTCCATGGCCTGTTACAGGGGTAAATTTACCTTTTTATGATATCTGTTGAGACTTCAGCGAGCAGTGTTGTGATTTGTTATATAAGACACTGATATATTGGGTTTTTGGACTTTATCCATCGTCCTGGTTTTTAAGATAACTAATAAAAACACGACGTTTCGGAAACCGGATCTGTTTTCGTCCTCAGGCGAAGGAAAACACCTATTCTTTTGGGTCCGTTAGAAAGAGCTAGCCTCAAACACTAGAATAGGTGGTTTCCTTCACCTGAGGACGGAAACAGATCCAGTTATCGAAACGTCGTGTTTTTATTCAACAGAATAGGTGTTTTCCTTCACCTGAGGACGGAAACAGATCCAGTTTCCGAAACGTCGTGTTTTTATTAGTTATCTTAAAAACCAGGACGATGGATAAAGTCCAAAAACCCAATATATCAGTGTGTTATACACCATCGTCAGAATCCTATAGTAACTACTTGTTATATAAGCTTTCCTACTATTATCTACCCTGGGGCACGAGGTAGCGTAGATGGTCGAGACACTACGCTACAAGCCGAAAGATCGTGGGTTTGAGTCCCGATGAGGTGGAATTATCAATTCACCTAATCCTTTTAGCCGCACTATGGCCCTGGGTTCGAGTCAGTCTCTAACGGAAATAAGTACCAGGAATCTTCCTGGGTGTAAAAGGGACCGGCGCGTAAGTCTAAGAGCCTCACCGCCATATGTGAGCCGATTGTCTAGAAAATGTGGGAACCTCGACCTCTCAAAACCCTATGGGCCTTCAAGGCCTGTTAGAGAGATAGCTTTTACTATTAACTACCCTCAATTTCTCCCGTATTCCTTTCCAGTACTACACTTTATCGAATGATACACTGAGGCTGACGTTTGAGGCTTTCTCTCGCGAATAACACTCGTATATAATTAAGTCATAAACCTTCTGCTTTGTATAGCATACTACACTTCACATATCCGCGTCAAAATATCATACTCACAAAATAGACACGATATATTTCATCAATGGAGCCGGAATAGCGCAGTCGGCATAGTGACTGGCTACGCGCTGGACGGCTGAGGAGTCGGAGTTCGAGTCCCGGTAGGGTCAAGAATTTTCTTCACTTCGTCCAGACCGGTTTTGGGGCCCAAGCTGCCTCATATCTACAGGGTACTGGAGGCCCTTTCCTCAGGGGTAAAGCGGCCGGGGCGTGAAGCTGACCACTCAGCTCCAACTAGTGCCGAGGTCAAGAAAATATGGATCTATACATCCACTGTCCCCATACGCCTTCATGGCGTAGTGCTTAATTAGTTAAGCACAGAGACAACTTTACTTTCTTTAGTACGCTAGCTCAGTCGGTATAGTGGCGGGCTGTACGGTGTAGGCAGACGAAGTTTGATTTTCGGCAGGGCAGCCGGTTTTTTTCTTCTTGAAAGTGTCCAGCCCGGCTATGAGGCCCACCCAGCCCCATCCAGTGCCGAGCTGAAGCATGGTGGAGCTATAACTCCGCTCCCACACCCGTCTTGATGGCGCGGTACTTAAGCACAGGGACAGACGTTACGCGCTGAAATCGTGGCTGGGAGACCAGCCGTTGTGGCTCATGTTCGTAGTTGATATCCGTATGCACCTCCTGGTATGAAGCAGTAACCACTTTCTTTGACATTATTTCCAATATATTACTTATTAATCATTCCACCATTTGTCACTACAGACTAATTACATAGACAGAGCTACTGATAGTAATGTTAAATACATTTTTAACAAATAAAACTCACTCCTAGAACACGACCTCTTCACATGACCTTGAAACAGTAATGGTGCCGTACCGGTGGTATCTGTAGTGGTGGCCGCGCCACAGCTCAAGCGGTTAGTCGCTGGCTTCCCACCGCGGCGGCCCGGGTTCGATCCCGGGTATGGTCAAGTGGGATTTGTGGTGCACAAAGTGACGCTGGTGCAGGTTATTTCCGAGTACTTCGGCTTCCCTTGCTAATCTCTATTCCACCAAATTCATCATCATCATAATCAGCCGGGACAGGCTACAATAGGCCGCCGTGCCGAGTGGACCCAGTTGGACTCCCCCCCCCCCACTATGCGAATTAAAAAAAAGACTCTGTAGTAGTATTTATTTAGGCAATGTAAGTAGTTTGTGCCTGTAACGGGAGCCGAGCGGTCTAAGGCATGCATTGTCTTCGCTCGCTCAGAAGCCGGGATCGTGGGTTCGAATCCCACTCAGGCCATGGATGTTTGTGTGCGTTTTTCTGTGTTTGTGTACAGGTAGAGGCCTTACGACGAGTTGATCACCCTTCCAAGGATTTCTACCGAATGTGTATAAGATTAAGAATCTAAAAAACTACCAAGGTCCAACAAAGGGTTTAGAGCCATAGATAAATAGAAGTAATTTGTAAAAACGTTGTCATTGTACTTAAGTAATTAAGCACTACGCTATGAAGGCGTATGGGGGAGTGAATGTATATATCCACATTTTCTTGACCTTCGGCATTTGTTGGAGGTGAGTGGTCAGCTTCACGTCCCGGCCGTTTTACCAGCGGGGAAAGTATCCCGGTACATATTTTATAGGAGGGTGGGTGGGCCCCAGGGCCTATCTGGACGACCCCTCGGTCGCCGTACATATTGTTTCGGTGCAATGTATAAGGGTGCTGCATTGCTCTGAGGGGCAACTATAAGTGAGGAAAGTCTTCTCGATTTCGATAGAGAGTGTCCTTGCACCTTCATAGCTAGGATTTCCAGGAAGGCAGTGCCCTGGTGCCCCCTCCAAATTCCACATTACGTAAGAAGTTTACCTTCCACCTTGCTTGTAATCAAAAATAAACACACAGGTAGAGAACTTACAACTTCTCTTCAGGTCCGGTACTATCGTGAGGGCTTCCAACGCAGTTTGAATACACGCTACTTGATAACTTAGCGTGTTTCATTACCAATATTTCGAAGAGTAACTATCTTATGGGTCGTAACGCCATGTAGTCTTTCAGATATTCACGGACGTTTCTGAAGAATGTGGTGCTTCCACCTTCGGGAAGGAGACCTCTACCAGACTTAACGGCGACACATCCAATGAGATAGCACTGTTCGTAATCGTCGCCGCGCGAAACTTCGGTCCCCTAACGGAAATTCGACCTTCGGAAGCCTAGGTCTGTGTTTCTCCCGCTTCTGTGTGCTTGGTTTACTATTCGGCTCAAAATGGTGGCAGGGTTTTCCCCCCCGAGACGTGGGTAAACTCATACCGGATTATACGGCGTTACGTCCCAGAAGACAAGTACCATTCTTCGTAGTCACCGTTATGAGATCCTTAACACCAACCCTACATTCACAACGTGTTAATATATGTGCGGGTATTGCAAGTGTTGGAAGCCACAAGCGTCTGGTCCTAACCGGCACATTTAGGGCGCTACAGAAGTGGATTGCTTGTGATTGATACGATAGTCATGAATCAAGATTGGCCTCCACTGGGACGTGACTCCGCGAAGATCGGTAGACACACATCAATTTTAATGCTACTCGTTAAGTCATTTTCTCGCATCCTGTTACTCCTTTTGTGGCGGATTCAGTAACTGGCACCTGATGCTACCGCTGAGTTAACCTGGTTTGTTTTCATTTGTTTCCACGTCAGCAGTGATTTATCTGGTTTATTGTTTGATTATTTTACGACGTTGGCTCTATCTCAAAACATACAAAGTTGAATGAATAGGATGATTTGCGAGTATCCAGTTGGGAAGTATTTGCAGGGAGAGACTGAGAAAACCCACTGAAAGCCCCAGTTATGGGAGCGGATGTCCCGGCCGAGTTTCGAAACGAGCACCTCCAGAACACAAGTTTAGAGCGTTACCGCAACACAAACCTCCTCGGTATTTTAAAATGTTGTAATTTTGTAAACATTATGAAACGCGCTGAGACTGTGAAGATATTTAATTGTGTTTGCCTACAAGAAGAAAAGAAAAGAGAAGAAAAGAAAAGAAAAATGGAGGTAAGAAGCGGCGTCCTTGACGGTTGGCGCCTTGCCTCGTGGGTGTGGCTCTATGCCGCAGAGATGTACAGAGCCTCAAAAATTTGGACAGCCTTCAGCAAACCCACCTTCTGACCTCTTTTTACATTTTCTTTTGTTATGCCTTGGGTTTCCCTCCCGTTTATCGGCCTCTATCGCTCTCCTCTTTACGTCAGCACGTGTGAACTTTCAGTTTGATGGACCAACTGACGTAAGCATTTAGGTACTCGGACAAAGCTATAATAATAATGGCCAGGCTTTACAAACCGATGAACGTAATTTGTATTAGTTATATCTTACATGTCGACATGTAGCACGCATGAGCTTTTTCATTTATTTAGACCGTCTCTGTGGTCTAGTGGTCAGAGTTCCTGGCTACAGAGCCAGAAGTCCCACCTTCGATTCCCCAGATTTTCTTAGAAGTCGTGGGTCTGAAACGGGTTCCACTCAGCCTCGTGAGGATAATTGAGGAGCTACGAGTACTTGAAGGAAATAGCGGCTCCGGTCTAGAAAACCGAAATTAACTGCCGTGGGGATTCGTTGCTCTGACTACGCGACACCCTCTATCCGCCAAAGTTGGCATTAACTTCGCCGACAAGCGGCGGTCGCTCGGTCGGTATAGTTAGCTTGCAGAGTAAAGCCAAGGAGTTTTGTTTGTTGCCGTTCATTTATCGACGCTGTCAGTAAACAGGACTGTATAGTGTCGAGTGGTTGCGTGATAATGGATAACGAATTGAAATGCACGTGGAAGAAAGAAATCGTGGCATGTAGATCCGATGCTACGCAATGACCGCGAAATAAGCAACTGTACAACGGCCGCTACTAGGCAGCGGCCCGTAAACAGCAGCAGAGGAACGGTGCTTTCTGTGCGGTCCACTCCAAGATATTATAAGGAAGACCAATTAGCTATTTTTTCTGTTAGTGGAGTAAGTTGGTTAATGAGTTAGAGAACTGCTGGTCTTCAATTGTTGTGAGCTGTTGCTATGAGAAAATGGGAGCTGAGGCCGGGGAGAATTCTGGAACCGAGAGGAAGGTGAACGTCTGCTGTTGGAAGCCGCTTCCAAGCAACGGCTAGTGCCCAATAGTACTTTGTGAAGTGGGTAGAATAGTGACAGCGTAATCCTCACTTGTAGTTACGAATTATAAGAGTTCAATTAATCCGATTACCAATCCAAACTCCGTATATAGTCACACTCCATCACGTGACAATACCATGCCTAGAAGAATGGAGAGAAATACGTAAATGAAACCTTATTGCGCTTCAGATTTGCTTAATATTATCAGGTGTATCAGAGGAAGAATGTTACTGTGTTCTGTGAAGTAACTGCACGTAATACGACAGAAGTTCAATAATGTTTCGAAGGAGCATACTACTTCTATCTTCAGGATTCAAGAGTAAGCCAAGCGAGTAGCCAGAAAGAAGTAAGCATCAAGAAAAATGGTGCACTAATTCTGGGCTACAGTGTTTTTCGTTCAAGAAAACAATAAACTTCATATTTACCGTTGCGAGAACCTTGACTGCGACAAAGAAGAAACAATTGGATGGGACTGGTAGAGGGTGTAAAAGGCAAAATTGCCTGCGCGCCTAATTAAGCAGTACGCCATGGAGGCGTATGGGGGAGTGGATGTATAGACCCAAGTTTTTCTTGGCCTCGGCACTAGATAGAGGTGAGTGGCTAGCTTCACGCCCCTGCCGCTTTACTCCCGGGGAAAGAGCATCCGGTACCCATTGGATAGGAGACTGGGTGAATTCCAGAGCCGGTCTGGAAGACGCGGAGAGGAGAAAAATGTTCTTGCTACCGGGACTCGAACTCCGATCCCTCGGCCGTCCAGTCCGTAGCCAGTCACTATACCGACTGAGCTATCCCGGTTCACAGTAGATGGGGTTGGAGGGTAATAATAGAATGTTGGCTCTAGGTTCTCACACGGCTGTCTGTGTCTTCTGGTATGTGATGCTATGTAAACTTGAAGTTCACCGACGTTTCGGAGAAAACATGCTGCCCCCCTCTTGTGATCCGAGACGTAAGCCAACCAAGACGTATTGAGAAGATTAATCATGCTTTTTTTGTTTCTTGTAGCTCTTTGCTTGGCTTACTCTTCCACCCTGAAGATAGAAGCGGTATGTCCCCCCGAAAGGTCAGTGAAATTTTACCAGACTACACGGCATCACGTCCTAGATGGCAGTAAAGGTAAAGTTGTCTCTGGGCTTGGATGATTGGAGGTATACGTATCTCTGCCATACCCGACCTCGGCACTAGATGGAGGTGAGCGGTCAGCGTTGCTATCAAAATATATTATGGGTAAGAGGCCCTAAGGCAGCGAAGTGACTTGGAACAGACTGTACGGTATCCAGTAGCGGACGTTGGTTTCAGAAGTGACACGTCGAGTTCTGTTACCGGGTCTCGCGTTGTGGGGAAGGTACACACGGAGAACAAAATGCTAAGCAGGATATAAGGGGATGATGGGGCAAATAAGGCAGGGACTATTGTCATAGTGGGCCGTGCCCAACTTGGAAGGTTAGTCGTGAGCTTCAGGTCCGCTCCTAGTGGATTTGTGGTGGACAAAGTGATACTGGGGCATGTACTGTCTTTGCTCGCTTGGAAACTGGGATCGTGGGTTCGAATCCCACTCAGGGCATGGATGTTTAGTTTGTGTGTGTGCGTTTTTTTGTGTTTGTGTACAGGTAGAGGCCTTGCGACGAGCTGATCACCCGCCCAAGGAGTCCTACCGAATGTGTAAGATGTAGAAAAAACCGAAGTGAACGGAGAAGTTCATGGAGGTAGGCCTAGGCCCACTGGGGCTGTAGTGCCAAGGGAAAAAAAAGTGATACTGGGGCAGGTTGTCTCCGAATATTTGGGGTCCCCCTGTCAGTTCTCTCTACAAACTGCTGCATATTCATAGTCATCCTATAATCCGACGCTATAAAATCTCGTTACTAACAGAGTCTTAACTTAAAAATCCTCCACATTTTATACTCACCCCCTGACATTGATTCAATAATAAGATTGTGACTGACGGTATATGTAGCATTCTTTTAAAGGGGAGGGTACACTGGAGTCAGAAGCACGTCGGAATGGATTACCTAGGAAACCTTTTCATAAAGTGAAGTATAATATTAAAATATATCTTGATTATATAAAGTAAAGCTACCCCTGTATCAGGCCCTGGAGGCCCACATTTTGTAGACAGTCGGCTCACAGATGGCGGTGATGTTGTCAGCCTTGCACGCCGCCCCCCTTTACCCCCAGGAAGGTTGCTGGTATTCACTTATGTTAGAGGCTGAGTCGACCCCAGGGTCATAATGTGGCTGGAAGGATTAGGTCAATTGAAAAATTCAGTAACATCATCGGGAATCGAACTCGTGACCACTCTGATTGTAGAATAGTGCTTCAACCAACTACGCTACCGCGTCCCCCCGTTATATGAGGGGGGTACAGTTTATATATTGGTGTTGCCACAGTTTCAGTCGTTGGCCTTACGCTCCAATATTCCGCTCACGTCACTGCTCCCGTAACGTAGAATTAATCTTATAAGTTACCATTTTAATAATACGTATTTCGTTACCGCCTCCAACCAATTACTATCAACATACATTTATTCCTGCTTCACTCCCAGGGTTTCTTACAGCCCCCCCCCTTCATTTAATCATGTACGACAAATCCTGTTTTCTTTCATTGCTTTTTACTCTCGCATTCCCCTATCCCCGTAAGATCTATTCCTAAACCTCTTACCCAAAACATCGTCCCTCTAAGTGCCGGTTCCAGTCTCCTAACATGGGGCGATTCTCAGTCCAGTTTAGCCCTAGCCTCCTGCATTCCCTATCTGCCTGTTCTGCACAATACTGTAGTATCTTAAGCTGCATACTGAGGAGCTTCAAGATTTGTACTCTTCTCCAAGTATAATTAGAATGAGGATGAGTCTGTTGCATCTGCTGAAGCTGGTTCGCCCGCTGATTCTTTATTGTCTTCTAGCCTGAAGATGGAGGCCATACGTTCCTCAGAAACGTCGGTTAACACAATTTATACACGGCGCCACATCCAAGAAGACGGCTTCCTTCATAGTGACCGCCGTGAAATCCTCAAATCTTACATACCGTTACGTTGTTTTAACTAATTGCACTTATCGTGATTTCTTCAGTAGTGTGCTCGGACTTTCCCGTTCCTCTTTGCTTCCTCTCCTCGAGTCATTTCCCCTACCCGACTTTTACTTTGTAGTTTTCTGGGGGTCGGGTGAGACTGAGTCCATTTCGTACGGCGGCCACTACTGGCCTATTGTACCAGCCCCGGATGGAGCAGTCGGTGGAATGCGAATTGGCAAGGGAAATCGAAGTACACGCAGAAAACTTACCCCAGTGCCACTTTGTCCACCACAAATCCCACATGACCTCTCCTGGGCGCGAACCCGGCGACTAGCTGCCTGAGCTATGGCGCGGCTCCTTTGCTCCTATGCTTTCCTAGAGCGTTCCCTGGCGGACTTGTCTGATTTGTTGACTACAGAAAAAAAAAAAAAGTAAAGCTATCCCTGTAACAGGCCGTGAAGGCCCAAAGGGTTGTGAGATGTTGAGGTTCCCACATTTTCTCTAGACAATAGGCTCAAAGATGGCGATAAGGTTGTCAGCCTTACGCGCCGGCCGTGCTCTACTCCCCAGGAAAATTATTTAATTAATTCCTGGTACTCATTTCTGTTAGAGGCTGAGTCGACCCCAGGGCCACAGTTGCGGCTGGAAGGATTAGGTAAATTGAAAAAAAATCCAATGACCTCATCGGGTCCTGAACCCGCGTCCTTCTGGCTTGTAGCATAGCCCCTCAACCAACTACGCTACCGCATGCCTCCACGTTAACCGATATTTCATCAGTCTTTCCAGTAAATATCTCCTTTCTGTTTGTCTTCCCCAGTTCCTTCACACAAGCACCATTCACTGACATCATTGGTACCCTTCCAGCTATTTTACGGGGTAACTTATGCACTTTCCCTCTTTCCTTCTATGAAACCTCCATACCCCAAATCCCAGCCCTTGTCGTTATCTTGGACTGTATTGTTGTACACATCATTGTCCTGCTATTCTACTCTTTGTATTTGCAAACTTTGCTGCCAACTGTCAACTGCGAAGACTGTCGATTCTCAACTAGCAGTTGGCCTGGGATCCTCGTTATATTGCCTCGAGGCGGTCCAACAGAAAACGCTGTTTCCATTATTATATTCCAACAATACTTCGATTGTTGCTTGCATATTATTTCCCGCGGGGACGTGTTTACCGAGCCTTTGCTTAGCAAAGCTCCATTATCCCGGCTTTCAGAAGTCATACATTAATGCCATTCAGCGCCCTTCTGATTGAAACGTGTCTCTGCCTTTGTTTTCCCAGTTCTCTCTTGCACGTGTCTGGTGTGTTGCTGCGCACGCGTATAACAACGGCACGATAACGTAGAACATTCTGAAGCGTTTACATAAAAGTGAGAAGCAGAACAACGCAATAAGAGAGCATTAATGTATCGACGAAGTTGCACAAAGACGGAGATGAGTGGGAACATAGAATGCACAGTGCAACAGGATGCTGCAGTAAAGTATTGCGGCATATCTGCTCAAAGCAAAAACTGTGGAATCAGAGAAGCAGCGAACGGCTCGAAACAACATTCGTTTCTAGGCAACGGCCGCCAAACAGACAACGGAACGACATCGGTTGCTAGGCAGCAGATTCTTAAAAAGTATAAACGGCCGCTAGGCTCGGTAAACACGTTCCGCGGCAACGGATACGCATGCGACAGAGGAAAGGCCTTTTCTACGTGGTTCGTAGCGAGATGTTATGAGAAATGGATAAGATTAGTTCTTAGTGAGTAATCGGTTGATAGTCAGGCGGTGAAGCGAGAACTAGGCAATTGGTGTGAAATGACCGCGAGTCGGTTGTAAGAAAGGCAGGCAATTGGAAGGGGGTCGCTGTTCAGGGAGAACTTGAGCAGAAAAGCAGAGGAGTAACTACTCTTAAAGCCGTCACCAGGAAACGTATAGCGAAGCATGAGAAGACATTGTGTGCGCTGTAGTTACAGTGATATTTGGACTGTCTGACTCAGTGAGACAGTTATAGTAATTTGTAGTCACGACCTGTAAGTGACGAATAAATCCAACAACCAATCAAAACCCCGTCGATAGTCATTCAAACCAAGACGGTATTAAGATACACGTCTCCTGTACTACCCAAGATTACACCTGAATGTTTCTGTTTACATTCTCCATTTTCCAGTCTTACTTTATATTCTTCCCATCTTAAATGGTACATCGATTGGATAACCGGTGTAGCTCAGTCAGCATAGTGACTGGGCTGTAGGCTGGACGACTGAGGGGGCTAGAGACTTCGGTCATCCCCTCTGTGAAAGACATGGATCGGGGCCCATCCAGCATGGTGTCAGTCTGGCAAATGCCAGAGTATTATCTTCATTAGGCCACGACCGCTTCCCTCCAACGCCTCTCCAATTCATTAGTCATCATACGATTCGCTGTTACGTAATCTTAGATACTGTCAGCACTGTGAAATAAAGCACAAAAGACAGAATGCTTGGAATTATACTTCCCACTTCCAGTATTTTTATGGCGTGGTGCTTAATTAATCACTCAGTTCTCTATATGAAAGGACCGCCTCTGTGGTCTAGTGGTCACAGTTCCTGGCTACAGATCCAGAGGTCCCACCTCCGATTCTCGACGCTACAAGATTTTCTGCGTAGTAGTGGGTCTAGAACGGGGTCCACTCAGCCTCGTGAGGATAACTGAGGAGCTATTTCAAGGAAATAGCGGCTCCGGTCTAGAAAACCGAGATTAACGGCCGTGGGGATCCGTTGCGCTGACCACGCGACACCCTCTATCCGCAGAAAAACGTTGGCACTAACTTCGCCGAGAAGCGGCATTCGTTCGGTCGGTATAGTTCGCTTGCGGCCTATAGGCCATGGAGTTTGTTTATTCTCTACATGAAGTGATTTGGAAAGGACCTGCGTGTTGAGTCCATTAGTAGGATTTTGTGATGCCGTGACGGATCTTTTGACTTTCGTAGTATTCGAGAATTATTTAAGCTGTTGAAACAACTGCCGATCACAGTGGCCGCTCTGTCTAAGGCATGAAACCTGTTCGCTAGCTCGAATCCTTGGATTGTGGGTTCGAATCCCACTCAAGGCATGGATGTCTGTCTGCGTTTGTGTTGTTCTGTGTATAGGCAGTGGCCTTTAGACTAGCTGATCCCCCGTCCAAAGAATCCTACCGACTTTGTATAAGATTAAGAAACTGAAAAAGCGGCCAAAGTCCGACAAAGGACTGTAGAGCCATAGACAGATAGATAATCAACTGGTTGCACAGAGCTAGACTTCTGTTTGTTTGTATGTGTAATTCCAATACTGTCCTCTCCCTCCTGAGACTCTCAAGCATACACTGCGCCCGGGTCACACCTATGACCCGGTCGGCCGTTGGCGGCGGGGGGCGTGGGCAGAGAGGGGATTAGAGTCATTGTCTCCTTCTCTCAGTGGACCAGCACACGCTGGGATTTTCCTTTTTATCACATGGCGTATCTTGAAATCCATCGTCGCGTCAGCCGCCCTCGAGGCAGTTTATTGGTGGTTAGGACAGCAGTGAAGTAGGCCCTGTTTGGGACAGCTGCAGTGATGCAGCAGAGTGTTCTCATCACCAAATAAAACGCTAGTCAACAAGGTTACTGTGGTAATGTATGAGGAAATTGCAGTAACTGGTTACGTTGATTATCATACGCTGCCTCCCAATCTGGGCAGGAAAGTTTTACACCACGTCACAGCTACGTGTATTGAATTATGTGCCGAAAGGGCAATTTTTTCATTTTTGTTTGTGTGTTCTGGATATATTTACATTCTTATTCAACAACAATATGAGAAATGCTGATCACAGTGGCCATGAACTGTCTTCATACGTCGAACCCTGGGATCGTGGGTTCGAATTCCACTCAAGGCATGTATATCTGTATTGTGTGCATTTATTCTATGTTTGTGTTGTTACGTGTGTAGGTAGCGGTCTTGTGACGGGCTTATCCCCCTTCCAAGGAGTCCTATCGCCTGTATATGGGATCGAGAAATTGAAAAAGCTGCCAAGGCCCAAAAAGGGCTGTAGATAATAATAATAATAATAATAATAATAATAATAATAATAATAATAAGATGAGAAAATTATTACTGAGTAAAAGTTTTTCTCATTTGGATAATGTCATTGCTTCACGGTGCGTAGTGTATACTGTGTTACGCCACGTTCGTATGTCTTGATAATGAAAGCAAGCTGAGGTGTCATAACTTTCGGCTGTAATATTTATGATGAGCGTAGCAGATTCAGCCAGCAGATTCCGTGTATGTTAAAAAGGTGAAGTTTTCCCTGTGTTTAACTAATTGAGCACTACGCCATGAAGGCGTATGGGAGAGTGGATGTTTCTAGACCTCGGCACTAGCTGGAGGTGAGTGATCAGCTTCAAGCCCCTGACGCTTTATCCCCGGGGAAAGAGCCCCCGGAGCCCATTGGCTAGGGGGCTGGGAGTGCCTCAGTGCCGGTCTGGTCGACGTGGAGAAGAGAAAATTCCGACCCCTCCGTCGTCCAGCCCGTAGCCAGTCGCTGTACCGACTGCGCTATCCCGGCTCCTCACGTCCAGCCCGTAGCCAGTCGCTGTACCGACTGCGCTATCCCGGCTCCTCACGTCC
>NW_019743147.1:573267-576171 GCF_002891405.2 Cryptotermes secundus | reverse complement strand
CGCTCTACCGACTGCGCTTTCCCGGCCCCTCACGTCCAGCCAGTAGCCAGTCGCTATACTGACTGCGCTATCCCGGCTCCTCACGTCCAGCCCGTAGCCAGTCGCTGTACCGATTGAGCTATTCCGGCTCCCCACGTCCAGCCCGTAGCCATTCGCTGTACCGACTGCGCTCTCCCGGCTCCCAGTTCCGTATATGTTACCGAAAATAGTGAAAATTAGTCGCACGGTGTTTTCAGAATGGTGGAATAAAGGAGAATAATACGGTCGGTGCACAGGAGGTCGGAGAAAATTACGTAGTGAGGAGCTTCATAACTTCAACTCCTCGCTACATGTAATTAGAATGATCAACTCGATGAAGACGTGACGACCATGGTATGCAGCACGCATGGAAGTCGAGGAATGCCTACAAATTTTTGGTGGGGGAAACAAAAGGAAGAAGACAACTATGAAGACCTAGACGTAGATTGAAGGATAATATTAAAATATATGTTAGAGAAATAGGATGAGAGTATGGTTTGGTTTCATCTGGCTCTTGTGAACACGATAATGAGCCTTCGGGTTCCATAAAATGTTGGGCAAGTCTTCAGTAGCTAAGCAACTGGTAGTTTCTCAAGAAGTACCATGCTGCATGAAGTCAGTTAACATAGTCGGGACGCGCATGAGACAGAGTTAGAAATGCGTACAAGATGTCGGATTTGATATTCTTACAGCGGTGGTTATGAAGAGTACTAGCTTCTGGGATATAACACCGTCAAAGTCAACAGACATTTCGGAGGAACGTATTACCTCCATCTTCAGCGTCGAAGAATAAGCCGAGCAAGGTACCAGCGTAAAAGCAGGTGGCAAGTAGAGCTTTCTTGGCTTATTCTTGGATCCTGAAGATGGGGCGATATGTTCCTCCGAAACGTCGGTTGACTTTCAGCGGAGTACACAACACTAACCAATCTGCGCAGACCATGGAAGCACCAACGCCCATTGCACCAGGCACCAGTAGCAACAGCAGATGCGTCATATCCCAGAAGACAGAATGTCAGTAGAATGACTTTACGGAGACCTCTTGGGAGACCTATGCTCAGATGTAATGATAATATTGAAACGAATCTGAAAGAAAGATGGCATACGGATATATACTGGATTCGCCTGATCCAGTGTTGGGTTCTTATGGAGATGTTTGTGATATATGTGTACACTGAACCCCTCAGCCCCTTTCCTTTGTTTACTGACATCTCCAAACAGAGCTGTCGTACCTCTGACTCACCTTTCTTTCCGTTCTGTCATGTACAGTCTGTCTGAAACATGTTGAGGCTACTCCATGCCTGGAACAAGCAACCTTACGGGACAAAAGTCACCTATGTCCAATGAGATCTTCAGTAAGAAGATTTTGGTTTTTTATCCTATGTTGCAAATGGGACACGATGTAGCGTAGTTAGCTGAGGCACTATGCTACAAGCCGGAAGGTCGCGGTTTAGAATCCCGTTGAGGTAGATTTCTTCAATTTACCATATCCTTCCAGCCGCTCTCAGGCCCTGGAGTCAGCTGAACCTCTAACAGAAACGAATAGAAGGGATCTTTGTGGAGGGTAAAGGGCGGTGGGCGCCTAAGACTGACAACCTCACCGCCATCTGTGAGCCAATTGTCTAAAGAAAATGTGGGAGTCTCGACGTCGCACAATTCTATGGCCCTTCACGGCTAGTTACAGGGATAGCTTTACTTTTGCAAGTAATGACGTACAGGTCTGCGTCGTTATCTGATGTTGATGACGTAACCTCGAAGATGTTGCAGACAGTGTAATTATTGCTCGACATTTCAGCTCACCCAGCCAGTCACTTTATTTCTATGTAATTACAAAGGCTGCAGTTGTAAAATCCTTTCGCGTGTCATAAAGGCGTTGAGGAGGAGATGCCCGTAGATATGTTCGCTTTGGCTTGCACACGTGTTCATCCATTCATGAATGGCTCTTCATCCCTTTGTTAAACCCTGGCCGCTTTCTTAGATTCGTAATCATATACACAGTCGGTAGGACTCCTTGGAAGAGTGAACAGCCCGTCGCAAGGCCGCTACCTACACACAGGCCAACACAAACAGAATAAACGCATACACAAACATCCTTGGGATTCGAACCCAAGATCCCAGCGTTCAAGCGAAGACAATTGATGCCTTAGACCTCGCTGCCACTGCGGTCGGCTGCCTTGCACCCAGAGGGATATTTATATCTGATATCCTTGCCATGATATCCCTAAGAAGTTTATAGATATGTGATGACAGAGGACAGGATAACTCAGTGACTGTCTACAGGCTGTACCGAGATTCGATTCCGGTATAGCTTTTCTATACAGCGTCCAGAGCGACACTGGGAGCCACCAATCCACCTATCCAGTGGGTACCGGGCCACTTTCATAAGGATAAAACGGCCGAGGGGTGAAGCTGACCACTTATTTTCATCTAGTGCCAAGGTCGAGGACAGTGGAACTATACCTCCAATTCCCCATAGGTCTTCGTGGCGTAGTGCTTAATTAGTTAAACACAAGGACATATTTACCTTTGCTTGTACCTTATGAATGATGTAGTATGATGTGTGTAGTGTACGTAGTATGATGTAGTATGGCATAGGTAACAAATAGGTAGTAGTTATATGGGATAATTGCCGGTCACGGTAGCCGAGCTGTCTAAGGCATGCACTGTCTTCGCTCGCTTGGAAACCGCGATCGAGGGTTCGAATCCCACTCAGGGCATGGATGTTTTTGTGCGTTTTTCTCTGTTTGTCTACAGGTAGAGGCCTTGCGACGAGCTGATCACTCGCCCAAGGAGTCCTACCAAATGTGTAAGATCTAGAAAAACCGAAGTGAACGTAGTTCATGGAGGTAGGCCTAGGCCCACTGGGGCTGTAGTGCCAAGGAAAAAAAA
>NW_019743147.1:568955-572846 GCF_002891405.2 Cryptotermes secundus | reverse complement strand
TTTTTTTTTTAATTCGCTTAGTGAGGGGTGGAGTCCAACTGGGTCCGCTCGTCACGGTGGCCACTGATTGGCCTATTGTAGCCTGCCCCGAGTGATTATGATGATAGAGAATTTGGTGGAATTAATATTGGCAGGGGAAAACGAAGTACTCGGAGAAAACCCGCCCCAGCGCCACTTTGTCCACCACAAATCCCACTTGACCAGACCCGGGATCGAATCTGGGCCGCCGCGGTGGGAAGCCAGCGACTAACCGCTTGAGCTATGGCGCGGCCTTGTCAGCGAAGTTAGTGCCGAATTTTGCGAATAGAGGTGTCGCGTTATCAGCGCAACGGATTCCCACGACCGTTAATCTCGGTTTTCTAGACCGGAGCCGCTACTTTTTCATTCAGGAAGCTCCTTAATTATCCTCACTAGGCTGAGTGGACCCCGTTCCAGACCCACTACTTCTCAGAAAATCTGGGAGCGCCGGGAATCGAACCCGGAACATCTGGATCTGCAGCCAGGAACTCTGAAAACTAGACCACAGAGGCGGACCTGGGTTTCAATATGCTCTTCCAACATGAACTTGTAAATAAATATTTTATTGTGGAACAACGCCTGCGGTGCCAAAGGATGGGATGATTAATGAATAACAGACTGGGAAAAAAATATGGGATGTAGCTGTCATTGTCCAATTTGAAGTACAGTGAAACGTCACTAATTCTGCCTTCACCGTTTCGGAAATCGTGATGATCAGCGATCACAAACTGCGGCGGGTATCGCTAGCATAGATGACGGTAGATAAATGTAGGCCTCACGCTAAACATAAAGGCCATTTTAAATGAGGTTTAAAGTCAAAGCGTTCTAGGGCCAGAAAATCGGCCGCGAGAGGGAGAGCTAATCGAAACATTTCTACGTTTACTTGATCGGTGCATGGTAACGTTTTTGGTTAGGCCTACTTTCCAGATTAGTTATAGTGTTTTAGTAGTGTAGTGTAGACTTTAAGACTCAGCAGTACAATCACAAATTTGGGTAAGGGGTCGCACCCAATTATTCAGAATTAGTGAGTTATTACTCATGGAACTGAGCCCTTCTTGAGGAGCCGCAAATTCTGCAGCTACTCAAGAATTTCCCAGCATTTTATGGAACCGGAAGGTTCATTACCGTGTTCACAAGAGCTCTCCTCTGGTCCCTACCCTGAGCCAGATCAATCCAATCCATACCATCCCATCCTGTCTCTCTAAGATCCATTTTAATATTGTCCGCCCGCCTACGGAGGTCTTAGTGTACTGTCCCGGGATTTGTCTGGGGCTAAATTGAATTCTCCTAAGGGCGACCGGTCTCCGGACCGAGATTCAAAGGCGAGACCTCCCGTATACGAAGCAGGAGCGTAAGCCAGACGACGGCGACAAGTCGTACTCAGACTACAACATGAATCGGCTGCCGCCCACGTGTCTTCTCGGAACCCCGTTTCAACTTGACTTACAGAGGGGCATAAAGCACGGGGTGACAGGGAGGGCACCACAAGCACAAGCAGTGAAAGGTTGGGGGAGGGGGAGGGCAGTACGTCTGTATGCCCCCCGGGACCATAAAAGCACCGACATTACATACATAACTTTACATGGTTTACAGGGCAAATTACACATCTCAGTATTTTTATGAGGAAATAGTTGTACCTACATATTAATAACAAAACTTATAAAAGTCACCGCTGCAGACTTGTACATGTGGCCTCGCACATTTCAGATATTTATTACTTCGGTTTAGCGTATGTCTGTAACTTGTACTTTGTGTATACATTCATTTCAAACACCCTTTACTTCACCTTCTCTTCCCCAACACCCGCCTAATTACATACCGCCCTTTATGTGGCGCCTAGGATAAGGGCTGGACGACGGGAGAATCGGGTTTCGATTTCAGGAGAGGCAGGAGAATTTTTGAACATCTAAACCGGCTCTGGGCGTCAACCAGTTCTTTCTGCAGTGGGAACTGAGGGTCATTTTCCTGGGAGTAAAGAGACTGGGGCGTGAACCTGGACGCTAATAATTATCTAGTGCCTAGGTTAAACGTGTGTGGGACTGTATCTACACGTCTCCATATGTCTTTATGGCGTGGAGCTTAATTAAACACAGGGAAAACTCAAGCCTTAACTTCATCGTCCTTTGAGAATAGGCCGGAGGCCCTCAGACTGCACAGAAGTGCACTGACTACAGTTCCCATAAGATAGCTCTTCGTTTTCAATTACTGTTTACCTGATATGCACGTTATGTATTTTTTTTATTGGTAGTGGGGTGGGACTAAGTCCCTTGTACTGCGGCCACTTCTGGCCTATTGTACCACCCCCAGATGATAGGTGAGGGTGATTGTGGAGCAATTGGTGGGATGAAGATTGGCAAGGGAAACCGAAGTACTCGGAGAAAACCTGCCCAAGCGCCACTTTGTCCACCACAAATCCCACTTGACCAGACCCGGGATCGAACCCGGATTGCCGCAGTGGGAAGCCAGCGACTAACCGCTTGAGCTATGGCGCGGCCCTTGCACGTTATGTAACTTTTTAGAGAAAGGTTGAGACTGCATTACCGACAGAAGCACTACAGTTTGTCACAGACACCTTGTGATCACACCAGGATTAATTTCATCTTGAACCTCTATATTCGGCTCCACTGGTGACCGGAGTCTTATGTTTTGTCACATGTTCAGAATTTATAGTTATGACTGTACCTACAAGCGATAAAATAAACTGATGATTTATCTCGTCACCTGCCTAACTGGTTAATAAAACTGAAAATATTACAACAATGTATGTAAATGCCGTCTCCGGGGTTTACATTCGAAATATTACAAAATAACTATTTCATGTTCACTTGGAGGTTCTCTCAGCGGTGGCTGTGGAGATTATAGGCTTACTCTTGAACTTTTCATGTTTCAACTTTCATCTTTACACAAGTTTATGTCTAACAGGTATCATAAAATTGTCACGCATTGCAACATATTTACACATCTGACAGACTATCCGCAGCTGCTTAGCATAAATTTATTTGCGATTCAGTGAACGTATTACACCCCGATCGCAGTTGCCGCGCGGTCTAAGGCATGAACTGTCTTCGCTCGCTCGAACGCTTCGATCATGGGTTCGAATCCGACTCAAAGCATGCATATCTTTATTGTGTGCGTTTATTCTGTGTTTGTGCGGTTCTGTGTGTAGGTAGCGGCCTTGCGACGTGCTGATCCCCCGTCCAATGTGTCCTGTCGACTATATATAGGATCAAGAAACTGAAAAAAGCGGCCAAGGCCCAATAAAGGGCTGTAGAGCCATAATTAAATTCAATTTATGTTTATTTACATGCAAACTTAACAGCACAGAGGTCAATTATAAAGTTAGAAAGAATAGACAGAGATACACAAAAAGAATTAAAAAACAGAATACAAATTATGATAGTCTATATTAATTAAAAGCCGGTCACGGTAGCCGAGCGGTCTGTCTTCGCTCCCTTGGAAACCGGGATCGTGGGTTCGAATCCCACTCAGGGCATGGATGTTTAGTTTGTGTGTGTGCGTTTTTCTGTGTTTGTGTACATGTAGAGGCCTTGCGACGAGCTGATCACCCGCCCAAGCCGTCCCACCGAATGTGTAAGATCTAGAAAAACCAAGTGAACAGAGAAGTTCATGGAGGTAGGCCTAGGCCCACTGGGGCTGTAGTGCTAAGGAAAAGAAAATATTAATTAAAATGTGAGCATGGACAAAGATACAGAAACAAACGCACACAGACAAAGCCACAATGTGAGGACGAAGAACAATTCGAGTTTCAAATAGAACAGCATACAATAATAATAATAATAATAATAATAATAATAATCATCAGTAATCTGTCAGACGACAAGTCCCCAGTCTCTTCCAAAACAATTCCTCCAC
>NW_019743147.1:558955-568805 GCF_002891405.2 Cryptotermes secundus | reverse complement strand
AATTCAATTAGTGTTAATTTACGTGCAAACTTAACAGCACAGAGGCCAATAACAAAGTTGGCATGAGTACATAGAAATACAGAAATAACTAAAAAACAAAATACAAGTAAGACAGACTATATAATGGCAATAAATTAATAGTAATTCCAAGAAAAATTAAAGTTAGCATTAACAGGTGAGAAAATAATAATAATAATAATAATAATAATACGTAATGTAAAGTGCCAACTTTAGCGGATGGAGAGTATCGCGTGGTCAGCTCAACGAAACCCCATTGTCGTTTATTTCGGTTTTATAGACGGGAGCCGCTTCTTTTCTATTCAGGTAGGTCCTCAAGTGTGCTCACGAGGCTGAGTGGACCCCGTTCCAGACCCACTACTTCTCAGAAAATATGGTGGCATCTGGAATAGAACTCGGGACGCTCTGAATCTGTAGCCAGGAACTCTGACCACTAGACCATAGAGGCGGTTGGCACTAACTTTGCCGACAAGCGGTGGTCGCTCAGTCGGTATAGTTCGCTTGCGGACTAAACCCACGGAGCTAATTTAGTTTACGTAATACACGGTACAGCATGCTCCTTGAAAAGTTGATTTTATATTAGTAAAGCAATTTTATGGTACCCGAAATATTATTGTCTTGGTTACGAAAGTCCACAATTGAACCGTAATGTGAGACACTTGAAATCGGTCCCCGGCATGAATCCATATTTCTCTAACATCTTAATAATAATTTCATACTTTCATTTATTTCCGTGAGCGTCTTCTTTGCTTGAAGTTTTCCGGAAAAACAGCCTAACTGATGTCTCTGTCATTGCCACTGCATGTGCTACAAACTCCTGCATCCATTTCTTATTCGCTAAATCGCCCTAATTACACTATATTTCGAAAAGAGTAAAATTTGCTGACCTCACTAACATTCTGAAATTTAACGTTTTTCTAAATAGCCCAATATTTAAAAAATCGGTTCCTGGGGCATTTCAGTCTGTACAGGGACTAGGTATGAGCTGGGTTACCGAGATATCAGGGGTACATGGTAGCTACAAACTGGACGGTCGTGGATTCTATTCCCGCTAAGATCATTGGATTTTTCAATTGACGTATTCCTTCCAGCCTCGGTCTCGCCCTCGTATCGACTCAGCCTCTAACTGAAATGAGTACCACGAGTCTTCCTGGGAGTAAAGAACGGCCGGAGTATAAGGCTGACTACCTTTTCGTCATCTGTGAGCCGATTTTCTAGAAGATGTAGGAGCCTCGAAGTCTCACAAACCTATGGACCTCTCCACGGCCTGTTACATGGACAGGGGGCGAGAAATCAAGGCTCTGTGTCCCGCTCAGCCTCATATCCGGTGAGATGTGGGAGCCTCGACGTCTCACAAGCCTATGGACCTCTCCACGGCCTGTTACATGGACAGGGGGCGAGAAATCAAGGCTCTGTGTCCCGCTCAGCCTCATATCCGGTGAGATGTGGGAGCCTCGACGTCTCACAAGCCTATGGACCTCTCCACGGACCGTTACAGGGACAGGGGGCGAGAAATCAAGGCTGGAGGTTCAGACCGGCTCTGTTTCCACTCAGCCTCATATCCGGTGAGATGTGGGAGCCTCGACGTCTCACAAGCCTATGGACCTCTCCACGGACCGTTACAGGGACAGGGGGCGAGAAATCAAGGCTGGAGGTTCAGACCGGCTCTGTTTCCACTCAGCCTCATATCCAGTGAGATGTTGGAGGTGTTTCACAAGGAATAGAGAGGCAGAGGAGTGAAACTGTCATTCACAAATAGTATCGAGGTACAAGTTCGTTACATTTGCTTAATTAAGCACAGGGAGAACTGTACCTTACCGTACAGGAAGCATTGTGGTCTCCAGTACAAATATAATACTGTTCAGGAAAATAATCATTGTTTATCTGAGGATGATATGAAACCCATAAACCCCAAATTAAAATGTCTGTGGCGTTAAAGCAGGTTATAGACATAGTAAGAGCTTTGAAGTTTTAAGTGATTTTCTGCAGTCGTCTATTAATTGCTGTTTTTTTTGGGTCCAAATAATCTCTTGAGAAAATTTTAATATTTCCTGTACATTCAGTGTACGTATTAAGTTTAAGTGGGTGAATTCCGACAGTTGATCATGCTAATCCTAATTAAATTGCAAGTGATGAGTTGTTATGAAAAGATGTTAAAGAATGATGAGAGAAAAGAAAAGCTTATCACCAATCTCAAAAATTAATATTTTCAAATAAACTGCTCCCTAAAACAAAAACAAAAAACAAGCAAACTCCGTGGTTTTAGTCCGCAAGCGATCTATACCGACCGAGCGACCGCCGCGTGTCGGCGAAGTTAGTGCCAACTTTTGCGGATAGAGGGTATCACGTGGTCAGAGCAACGAATCCCCACGGCCGTCATTTCGGTTCTATAGACCGGAAGCAGTTCCCAAAAAATATTTAATTTATTTTTAATATCCATCTCAGTTATATCGTGACAACCACTGCGTCGAGGTTGGCATCCCTGTTCTTATACCCCGGAGATACCTGTTTCAAATTTTGGTGGGTTGACAAATGAACTTGACCGAGAGTTTAGTACTTTTACACAGTCAGTCCATTCAAATAACCTGAACACAATTTGAAATTGTCCACGGTAGTTCCTTTTGCATCCCCTCTCGACTACACCTTCACATCTCCCCACATCCCATTCATAAGCTCATCAGCTGATGCAGTGTCATGAAAGAACCATATACTCCAACTAACTGAAACTCAGACTTTATTTACCTGACATCAGTTATAGCGGCCTCCGTAGTCTAGGGGTAACGTTCCCACCTCATGACTCAAGGTACGCGGGTTCAAACCCGGCGGAGGTCGTGGAATTTTTAAGGGCGGGAAAATTCAGGGAAAAAGTCCTCCGGGAGGGACTTTAAGCCGTGGGTCCCGTGTCGTAGCTTTACGGCACGTAAAAGATCCTCATGTCTCAAGGAGACCTCCGAGCTAAATTGAAGGACATTTCCCGCCCATCAATAGTCTCTAACGCCTCTGGTAGATGGGGAAGCATCGAGATACCGCTGAGCCAGTAGAGGCCGAACTCGCTGGCTGAGTCGGGACTGATGGCATGGTAGGGTATAGAGACTGGTAGAATATCATAGGGGGACGTACAATAGATCAAACTGGTCGCGGTGCATGGGGAAACCCACCCCCTCCAATAATAATAATAAAAGATGTAGTTATGATTACTGTCTCTTGTAGCGTGACGCCATGTAGTTTGTTGGATAAATACCAACGTTTCGGAGAAAACAGCTACATCTTTCTTTATGGTATATATATTTCCCTGCGGCAGCTTTCAGACTACGTATAACGTATTCCTCAGAAATACTGATAGATGTCTACCAGACTATAAGGCGTCACAACATGGAAGACCGTAACTTTAATATAAAAAATGTAATATAAAAATAATTTGCTTGTAAATTTGACTAATTACGCGTTCATAATCTATCAGCACTCAGAGGATTCAAATCTGCTAAAATCTATGAGAATAATGATACAACATGCCCCTGCAATTATATGTTCAGGCTAAACCCATTACACATCTGTATGAGAAGTTGCCGCTATTATAGGTTCTATTCGTTTCGTTTGGGAATTTGCACCCACAAATGCTTAGCGTTAAGCTATGTAAACAGTACTTAAAAACTCAGTTCATACCTCACATGAAACACAGTTCATCGCCATTGCAGAGAACAGCCGTTTAATCCTGTTTAGGGAAATATTCGATGTTCATTCCAACATACATAAGGAACAAGTCGGTGCAGCGGTACAGCTAGGGACTTGAATTCGGTCAGCACATCGGGTATCATGATGGAGGTTTTTCATAGTTTTCCTCAGTCCCTCCACACAAATGCCGAAATAATACCTTTTCCTTCCAAACCCTTTCCAGTTAAAAGTTCATCCCACTTTCTGACACTATATGTTTTTGGTACAGACATCGTGGTTAAGAAATCTACACTCATGCGCGCGCATGCAAGCACACAAAAGGAAAAGAACAAGGAAATATGAGAGCAGATTACAAATTGTTGCCTGGGAGAAAATGTGACGTTATACCTCAAAATGGCTACTGTTCAAGAGAAAACAAGGTGCATACTTGTACTTTGGTTCTCCGAAACGAAGTCCGTTATCAAAATGTGACGTCTTTACGGAGCTCAATATGGAAACGATCCACCTTCAAATAATGATGTTATCTTCGGAGATGGATATTCAGTGATAAAGTAACGTTATACTTAAAAAAAATCTCCGTGGCCTGTAGTCCGCAAGCGAACTCTACCGACCGAGCTACCGCCGCTTGTCGGCGAAGTTAGTGCCGACTTTTTCGAATAGAGGGTGTCGCGTGGTCAGCGCAATGGATCCCCAGGGCCTTTAATCTCGGTTTTCTAGACCGGAGCCGCTATTTCCTTGAAATAGCTCCTCAGTTATCCTCACGAGGCTGAGTGGACCATGTTCCAGACCCACTACTTCTAACAAAATCTGGTAGCGCCGGGAATCGAACCCGGGACCTCTGGACCTGTAGGCAGGAATTCTGACCACTAGACCACAGATGCGGTCTACGTTATACGTATCAGGGAAGGTAAATTTTCACAACCGCAGAATATGGGGATCAGAAAACCCTCACGCCATTCGAGAAATCGAAAGGGAAAGTGCAAAGGCGAGTGTCTAGTGTGCTTTGTCTTGTTCTGAAGTTTTGGGGTCCTTTTTCAACAGATAATGGAACCTTACTTGCACCTCCATCTTCAGTAAGCAGTTCTTTTGTTTTTTCCGATTTATAAATTACAGGCGACGGAACCACGACAGTAATTTAGAATCACCCTGCACTTTTCTATTTTTTATTTCATTTTGTTTTTATTTTAAAATGATTTTACAATATACTCAATATACATAAATAGAGTAATTAGTAAAAGGGATGGGTGTGTGTAATATTGAAACAGGTATCATCCTCCGATGATTATCTGGTGCTTATCTAATGAGATCCTCTGGCCACATTCTATTTAGTCCTCTTTCCATTCCTGGTTGGTTGAAGAAGTTTCTTATTAGCCGGTTGTTGTTTTGAGCGGTCCGGTTTTTGTGTTTCTCCGCGTATGCTCTGATGACTTCTGTTACATATGGTATGCTCAGATCACTGTGTAAGGTAGCGTTTAATACGTACCAGGGAGCATTAACTAGTTTTCTTAGCGTTTTAAATTGGAACGTTTGGAGAATTTTTGTGTTGGAAGGTTTGCTGCATCCCAATAACTCTATCCCGTAGGTCCAGACTGGTTTGATTATCGTTTTGTATAAGATTATTTTGTTTTCAAGAGAGAGCTGTGATTTTTTGTCGATTAGCCAATTCATATTTCTGGTTTTGAGCTCTCGTTTTCTTCTCTCAGCTTTTATATGCGTTCTCCACGTTAGTTTCTCGTCAAGGTGGAGTCCTAGATACTTAACTTCCTGTTTGATGGGTATGAGGGTGCTGTTGATACTAACTTGCGGGCATACAGCGCTTCTTGTTGTAAATGTTATTTGGAGGATTTTGCAGGATTTACTTTGATTGTCCATTGTTTCCTCCAGTTTTGGAGTGAGTTGAGGTGTTGCTGCAGTTTTTGGGAGGCTGTATTTGGATCTTGGTCTGATGACATTATTGCTGTGTCATCGGCGAATGTTGCCATTAGCATACTGTCTGTTAGTTGGACGTCCCCTGTAAAGATTAGGTACAGAAAGAGGCCCAAGACGCTGCCCTGTGGAACTCCTGCTCTTATTACATGGTATTCAGATAATTCATCGTCGATTTTGACTTGAGAGTAACGTTCGTTCAAGTACGATTTTATAGTAAGATACAATTGTGCGGATGGGTTCATTTTTAGTTTATACAGTAACCCTGTGTGCCGTACTTTGTTAAATGCTGCTGAACGTCGAGAAAGACCGAGGTACATGTTTCCTTTCCTTCGATACTTTCTTTTATTTTGTTAACGATTCTGTGGCACTGTTGGACTGTGGTGATTGGCTCGGAAGCCAAATTGGTGCGTAGGGATTATGTCATTAGTAGATGTTTCTGCAAGTCTTTTAAGGATGAGACGTTCGAGTACTTTGGATAGTGTGTGCAGTAGGCTTATCGCTCTGTAGGAACTGCTTTCGGTTGGTGGTTTTCCGGGTTTGGGTATCATTATGATCTGGGCGTACTTCCATTGCACAGGAAAAGTAGCGTAGTCGCATAATGATGTTGTAAATAGTTGTTATTAGTACGATGGCTTTTCGTGGGAGATTCTTTAGTAGAGCGCCTGTTATTAGCTCGTATCCGGGTGCCTTATGAGGGTTGAGCAGGTTTATTAAACTGCTGACCTCTGTTGGTGAAAAGGCTCTTATCGGTGGCGATAGCTGACAGGGAGCGTTTAGGAAGGTTTCGACTTCGTCCTTCGTGCTGTTATTGTTACTGTTGTGATTTTCGTTGTTTGGTGTAAAGACTGTTGCAAGGAACTCGGCGAATAAATTTGTTTTCTCTTTATTTGTCCGTGCCCAGCTTCTGTCTTGTTTTCCAATCGGTGGTATTGCAAGTGTTGACCTTTTAAATTTCTTTGTGACTCTCCACAGTGAGTGGTCGTCTGGTGATAAGTTTGTAATATAAGTTTTGAACGTTTCGTTTTTGGCTTGTTTTATGGCTGATCGTAGGTTGCGAGTTAGCTTGTTGGGTTCTGTTTTGTCTAGGGTTTCTGCTATTTTGCCACCTGCGTCTTGCTTGGCGTTTTTTTGCAGACTAATTCTCTGATGTGTAGTGAACGTTATAAGAGTTTCTGTTTCCTTTCTGGTGTGGATATCCATGCAGCTGTTTGTATTAGTTTGGTTATATAGTCCACTGCGTCTTCAGGATCTTGGTTTTCTTTTAGTTGGAGATTTAGCGCAGTGTTATCGCTGATGTAATCTTGGAGTTACGTCCAATTGGTTACAAAGTTTTGGTGGTGGTTCCTTCCAGATTACGTGATAACTTAGAGTTATTATGATCGGACTGTGGTCTGATGACATGTCCAGGTTAGTTTCTCTAGAGCTGTGAATGCCGGAGATGCCTTTTATGATTGCAAAGTCTAATAGGTCCGGTGTTTTATTTAAATCAGTAGGCCAATATGTTGACCCTCCTGTTGATATGTAGTTCAGGTTGTTTTGTTGTATAATATTCAGCAAAATTTTACCCTTAGGTGTGATCAGTCTTGAGCCCCATGCAGTGTGTTTGGCGTTTCAGTCGCCGGCCACTAGGTAGTGTGAACCAAGCTGGAGCAGAAAATCTTCTTATTCTTGATGGGTCGTAAATGGCGTATCAAGCTAAATGAAACCAAATATACGTACATCAGCTTCACCAACCAAAAGATTAATCAGCGATCAGTCTCACTAAATGGAGTAAAAATAGCACCTGCCAACACAGCAAAGTACCTCGAAATGTCACTTGACGCCAAACTCCGATGGAAGGAGCATATTAAGAAGAAGCAAGAGGAACTGCAAATCAAATTTCGAAAAATGTACTGGCTGATCGGACGTCGATCAGAACTGTCAATGTACAAGCTGCTCCTGTGTAAACAAATGCTGCGACCAGTCTGGACATATGGCGTCCAACTATGGGGATGTGCGAAAAAATGCAACATCGAAGTAATCCGACGATACCAGAGCAAAGTACTAAGACGCATAGCAGATGCGCCCTGGTATGTACGCAACAGGGACCTCCACCGAGACCTCGGTGTCGAAATAGTCGCATCCATTATTGCAAGATACGCCACCTCACACGTCAATGAAGAAGCGTCCAGGCTCCCAAATGCGGGAAACCTAACCAGGCGACTCAAACGGACCAAACCTTACGAACTAGCCAAGCAGCCCGACAGCTAAGGGATCCGATGGGCGAACTTAACTTCATATAATCTTAGTAACTTAGTGTCAAATTAAAACAGATTGTTAGTTCAAGCGAACTAGTCTTTGTAACATTTTGCTTACATCTTGTCGCAGCCAATAAAAACAAATTCTTGATGGGAGATCGCATGTCTTGGGGACTGTATATTGCAGCGATTACCATAGGTCGGGCCATGGATTCTAGCTTTATTATTGCGCTCTGTATTCTGTTCGTGATATATGGTTGNACCCTTAGGTGTGATCAGTCTGGAGCCCCATGCAGTGTGTTTGGCGTTTCAGTCGCCGGCCACTAGGTAGTGTGAACCAAGCTGGAGCAGAAAATCTTCTTATTCTTGATGGGTCGTAAATGGCGTATCAAGCTAAATGAAACCAAATATACGTACATCAGCTTCACCAACCAAAAGATTAATCAGCGATCAGTCTCACTAAATGGAGTAAAAATAGCACCTGCCAACACAGCAAAGTACCTCGAAATGTCACTTGACGCCAAACTCCGATGGAAGGAGCATATTAAGAAGAAGCAAGAGGAACTGCAAATCAAATTTCGAAAAATGTACTGGCTGATCGGACGTCGATCAGAACTGTCAATGTACAAGCTGCTCCTGTGTAAACAAATGCTGCGACCAGTCTGGACATATGGCGTCCAACTATGGGGATGTGCGAAAAAATGCAACATCGAAGTAATCCGACGATACCAGAGCAAAGTACTAAGACGCATAGCAGATGCGCCCTGGTATGTACGCAACAGGGACCTCCACCGAGACCTCGGTGTCGAAATAGTCGCATCCATTATTGCAAGATACGCCACCTCACACGTCAATGAAGAAGCGTCCAGGCTCCCAAATGCGGGAAACCTAACCAGGCGACTCAAACGGACCAAACCTTACGAACTAGCCAAGCAGCCCGACAGCTAGGGGATCCGATGGGCGAACTTAACTTCATATAATCTTAGTAACTTAGTGTCAAATTAAAACAGATTGTTAGTTCAAGCGAACTAGTCTTTGTAACATTTTGCTTACATCTTGTCGCAGCCAATAAAAACAAATTCTTGATGGGAGATCGCATGTCTTGGGGACTGTATATTGCAGCGATTACCATAGGTCGGGCCATGGATTCTAGCTTTATTATTGCGCTCTGTATTCTGTTCGTGATATATGGTTGTATTGCGTAGTGTTTCAACTTTGTTTTGATAATTAGAGCTGAGCCTGTGTGGGCTGTCCCATCAGGGTGGTTGGCATAGTAGGTTGTATAATAAGGTATTTTGATGACGCTTCGTTCAGTAGTATGGCTTTCTGATATTAGTAGGATGTCTATTTTATTTGTTTTTAGAAATACAGTAATTTCTTCAATATGGTTGTTTATCCCCTTTGGGATTCCATTCTGCTATTCTTACTGTTTTCGCTGTTTGTGCTAGTTGTTTATAATAGTGGTTAGCATGGTTAATATCATAGTGTTTTGCTTGAGAAGCCGGTTGAACATGTTTTTAAATTCGTTGAGAAACACTGTAAGCTGGCTTACGATATCTGCGGGACTGTTGTTGGTTGGGTGAGTCGCTGGGCTTTCAGATGCTGCTTGTGAACAACTTATATTTTGAAGTACGTAGTTTGTGGCTTGTTTAGGTGTATTATTCATTATTTTGGGATTATCTTTGTTTCTTGAGTTAATTAGATCACGGTATATGGTGCAGCCTTTGTAATTAGCAGGATGATTTCCGTTGCATAGGACACATTTAGCTGTGGTGTTTCTGGGTTTTCTACAGGATTGGGTTTCATGCGGTCCACTGCATTTGACACAGTTGAATTGGCTTGGTACGATATTTTTTTGAATGACCATAGTTTTGGCATCTTGTGCATTGTACAATAGTGTTTTTGCTGAAGAAAGCAGTCTTTTGGGATTTGGCACCGTGTATAAGTGGTGTTAACCGACGTTTCGGAGGAACGTATCGCCTCCATCTTCTACC
>NW_019743147.1:553046-558486 GCF_002891405.2 Cryptotermes secundus | reverse complement strand
GGCTTTCACGGCGGTGACTATGAAGAAAGCAGTTTTTGGGATTTGGCACCGTGTATAAACAGTCTGCTTTTACCGGTTCTCACGGTCTCTTCGCTTGCAGAATTCTTATATTTCTTCTACCCTGAAGATGGAGGCGATACGTTCCTCCGAAACGTCGGTTAACACCACTTATACACGGTGCCAAATCCCAAAAGACTGCTTTCTTCATAGTCACCGCCGTGAAAGCCTCAAATCTTACATAGTGTTTTTGCTATCTGGACGGTTCAACACGAATTTTGCAGTTTAGCAAAAATTCTAAGTTTTAAATTTCTTTGTTGTTGCTTTGTGGTTCCAAATCAACAAAGAAGAGAGCCAGTGGTCCTTTGCTGACTCTTATGTCTTGCATTTATCATGTTTCTTACTTTATGCCCTTTCTTGTTTAATTCTTCTATTATGTCGGGTATTGGTGTAGGGTGATGCAGGTCGCGAAATACTTTCTGTACGCTCTTTCCTGTTTCAGTTGGTACGTGTGATGTATGATTTTTTCCTCCCTAACGTGTTGGATTAGTTTTCTGTATATTTCTGGCACATTTGGCATGATTTTTATTGTTGGGCAGCGCTTTTGCTGTGTAAGTTTCATTTTCGGTGACCATGGCAAGGTTATTTAGCATTGCTTTAGGGTTATTCACCCCGTAAATGTAGATAGGTGCTGGTTTGGGTTCTCTTTTTGGAATAGCAGGATTCTTTGAGGTTGGTGGCTGCCTATTTTTTGTTGTTATCATGGAGTAGTTCACTAAGAGAGTCAAATCTGTTAGTAGTTCGGATTTGCTCTGCTATTTCGGCAGGTGTTTGGTAATTTATTCTTTTTCGTTTGTTACTCACTGTTTGCCATTGATATTTTTGTGTAGCTATCTTCTTCACTCATGTTTAGGTCGTCTCCGCTGTACGAAGTTTGTACCTAATGGTGAATTTGTTGATTGGGATGCTGTAGTTGTGCTTGATTTTTTATTATCTGGTTCGTCCTTATCGGCGGGAGTTGTATGACCATTGGTTTGGTTGATTGTAATAGGCCTGCGATGTTTGTGGTTGGTTCGGCGTGGTCTGTAGAGGAGGCTGACTGTGCATGGCTGGTGCTGGCCCGGTCTGTAGAGGAGGCTGACTGTGCATGGCTGGTGTTGGCCCGGTCTGTAGAGGAGGCTGACTGTGCATGGCTGGTGCTGTCCCAATTTCGTTCCCGATTGGGAACATCGCTCGCTCTGCGGAATTATTTTTGCGCTGAGTTAGTTGTATGCACGTCGGATTGAATCTGCGGGTTGTACAGCTACTTAGTTCGACTTGTACATTTGGGTTTGTCTTCCCTTTTAACTATAAGCACTGCTTTACGGAGCGGCACATGACACATGTCCGCACTGTTCGTTCCTAAGAAATGCACTTTTCTATCCAAATCGAATTCGTTAAAATAAGAAAAATGTCGTCATTATGTCGACGGTTTCCATAATTCTCTTGATGTTTTCTTTTTTTTTTCACAGATCTTAGTAACACTCTCTAGAAGGAACTGCCACGGAAATCCATATATTAGGAGTAGAATGACACACAGACCAATCTAACAACCGACGGTGGAGAGACGCACCGACAGAAAGTTTTGAAAGCCATGCTTCTTGCCTGCTTCATGCTGGTTTCTTATTTCGCTTGCTACTCAACTGTGAAGTTGGAGGCGACATCTTCCTCCGCAATTTCGATGGACTGCACGGCCGTATATGCCTGAAGATAGAACTTTTCTATTCTTCAGAAGTTCATAAAATAAATGTATTGTCGTGTGTCCGTGGTTCCGTGACTATTAATAACGGGTTCTGGATTAGATGGTTGGATTTATTGACACTTTTTACAACTAAAATCACTGATAACAGCTCACAACCAATGACCGTCTAATACTTGCTCCAGTCTGCCTGGACTACGAGTTCGGTTACTTCTTCAGCTTCCGCTGTCCGCTGAGTAACACTCCACAGCTGAACACTCAACTTCTGGAATCTCTTACGAGTTAATGATTAAACTGAATTCAACTCTCGAATCAATTACGTGTCTCCCTTTTATAACTCGTGGCGAAACGAATAGAAATCACCACCCCCAATAATTCTTCCAATATTGTATGCCCACTCTTTGTCACGAACATTTGTTTTATGGAGCCGTTGCCTAGCATTGAACTAGTTGGGCTTTCGGGCGTCATGTCACAGTATATACGCTTTTCTTGCATGAAAATTTTCAGTTATAGTCTCGCAAGGAGAGTCATTTTTCTCTGTTAGTGCAGTATCTTGTAGGCCTCTATTAACCGCATTGATTATGCAGCAAAGACGAATTAATGGAATATTCAGGCTTGCCCTCCCTACGCTATTTGTTTCTGTTCCTTCAACACGTCGAATCGACCTCAGGAAATCAGAAGGTGTGGACAGTATTGTCGCTTTATAATGCGCCTTAATGTCATGGAATAATTGCGGGTATTAACATAATTATCTTTTATGTTCTCTTGTTGAACGCTGTGTTATCGGCGATGATCAGGGTTGGGTCTAGAACCAGAATGTTACCATCTGGTACTGATAAATTATTTATCACTGTGCTTCAGTGACAGTTCTTAGTGAAATAAAATCTCTTCATTTACAAGTGCAGTCTGCATGTTGTCACATTGGTGACGCCTGATGTGGCAACAGTGTCCAGTAAAAGTGATTATGAAAACGTGAACAAGGAAGAGACTGTGTCCCATTTCCCTTCGGACGGATATGCAGAGGTCGCGATTGTGGACCTGACCTCTTGTTGCGCGTGAGGCGAAATATGTCACGAGACAAGAGGCTAATGGGGGCTGCTATTGAATTATGGGAAACAGGGAGCATGCCGCTTTTTACTAATCCATACAAACCCTACAGTCCTTACTCATGTGAGTTAATGGATTCGACCAGTTAAATTTACGCTTTCTGTTGAGAGTGGTCAGGTCTAAACACGCGGATATGTATATGTATTGTAACGCATAACCATTGATAGGCAAGGCCCTGTAATTACGTCCAATCTTATGCGCTTGACAACAATAGTGAGTTCATTGCTAGGCAACGGCATGGTAAACAGGCTGTGTTTTCCGTTAGGTCCATGCGAAGTAGTTACAAGAGAGGCGAATGTAGGTGTAGAATGAAGTGCCCAGGAGAATATTTGGACAGGGGAGAGAGAAAGTAACAGGTTAATAGAGAGAAATACATAACGAGGCTCTTCAGTGTTTGCACTTTTCACCAGAAATTGTTAGGGTAGTGTAGTCAAGAAGAACCGACTTATAGCATATATGTGCTGTGATTTTTTAGTTAAAATTCTGAATAGAAGGAGACATATGGAAGACCTGGGCTTATGACATTAAAAATGAATCTCAGTTAAAATCTGCGGGAGTTTGGACTGAATTTAAGCTAGAGAACATAGGCTCGAATAGTAGGCTGTTGTGAACCTCCCGGTTTCATAAATTGAAGGGTGTTTGTTGACTGTCTGAGCGACTGGCATCTTCTCAAGAAGGTGTGTGGTCTGTGGGGTAGTAAACTTCGTTAAGTAACGATCTACCAGCAGATGTTTCAGATGAGATCTGAAGATGTTAGTAAGATCAGTAGTGGTTTTTGTGAATCCTGTCGCTAATCATGAGCGAACTGCCTGGCCAGCTGAATAAGTGTCAGGCTGTCTAGGTACACTGATCTGTGACGAAGGTAAACAGTTTCCATTACCTCAGACAATGGGCTGTGCGCTGGCTGCATACTGGGACGGGCGGCTCTGTGTTACACCCAGTCTGCGGGACCCTATACGGCGGGTCGCCATCTTGAGCACGAGTATACTGAACTTAGCGTAGGGCAGGAACAGCGGGGAATGCGAATGGGAAGGGAAAGAAAGAAGAGGAAACAGAGAAATCGTGTGAATGAAGGGAGAAAGGAAATAGTGAAAGGACTTCGAGTGAGGAAGGAATAAGGTAAGAAGGGAACAAAGGAAATAAGAAAGGGGGGAAAGAGAGGAAGCATGAGAATGGAGGGAGGAAGGAAAGTGGGAAACGAAGTGGATTGAAGAAGGACGAAGGGAGGAAATGAATAAGGATTGGATGGAGGATTGAAAGAACGAAAGGAAGGAAGGATGAAAGGTAAGTGTAGAGGGAGGAACGAAGGAAAGAGGAACTTGAAGAGGATGGGGAATGGAGATAGAAGGGAAAGAAGGGAGGAAGGAAAAATGGTGACAGGAGCCAGGAAGGATGTACAAGGAAAGGAGGAAGGAAAGAAAACAGAGTTTTGCATAATTATTCTTATAGCACCGGTAGCAGAATCCGTTGTTTTGATGTGCGTTAGTGTCATTTCTAATAATGAACAATCCAGTACAAAGAAACGTTTCTAGTCCTGAAAGAGGAGCCGGGATAGCGCAGTCGGTATAGCGACTGGCTGCAGCTTGGAAGGCCGAGGGTTCGGAGTTCGAGTCTCCTCTTCACGTCTGGGGCCACCCAGCCTCCTATGTAATGGGTACTAGGGACTCTCTCTCCGGAGGTATAACGGCCAAGCTTTGAAGTTGACCACTCACCTCATCTAGTGCCGAGGTCAAGAATGCGTGGATCTATACATCCACTCCCACCTACGTCTTCATACCGACTGCAATAAACTGGCGAACAGAGCTGCCCATGAAGATGGTCAGTAGTCGCAGACTTGGAAGTGCTGGCCCTCGATGTGCAAGGGATCAGATCCAAATCGCCTTGCTGGTGAGTGTAGGTCATCATGGTACGGCGCGTCCTCAGGTTGCGGATGGAGGAGGCGGCCTCAAGATGTGGACGGTAGCTGCAAATATATTGATTAAGGAGTCACGGACAGCCGACAAGGGGAGGTGTTCCAGCTTGATGGTTTGGCGTGGTTCCAACAGCTTCTCACCGTAAGAAGTAATTTTATTACGAAATGTCAAAATAATCGCTGTGAAGGTGTTGCTTGTCCATTCAGCGTGGTCATTTGCAGAGGATGTGTTGCGTAGCCGAGCTGGTTACTCCGCCGTCGTCAGGTTAATTATAATTAATTATCTCAAGAAGGACGTTTGCCTAATATTACTGAATATCAGTAATGGTATTTTCAATATCTCGTGGGAAAGGACTCTGCCTAGACAAGAGTCGAAGGAAAACCGGAGAATCACAAGTTGAAGTTGAGTTGAGAAAGATGTTNGCAGACATAAATTAGCAGGCTGCAGGAAATTCAATATTTTGCTATTTCTAATATAATTTCTTGTGTAATCTCTCTTTTTTACTTACTGAAGAGCTGTTTGATACTTGTCAAAAATGGCATTATCTTGCTTTTTAAAGGTGTAAGATATGTGACTTTAGGTAATTATATCGAAATTATTCCTAAATAATAAATAGAATTCAATTTCCTTGTATCAAAATCTAATATATATTTCTATTTTGAAGTGCGGCCCTGGACTATTATTT
>NW_019743147.1:541581-553031 GCF_002891405.2 Cryptotermes secundus | reverse complement strand
CTACCTGATGTCGCACTACACGACACCTTTTTGCTACCTGATGTCGCACTACACGACAGATGCTCCTAGGGCAGTCGTGTCAAACATGCGGCCCCCATAGCCACAAAGTGCGGCCCCTCACCTTTTAGAGCTAACTGATATTAAAATCAATATTAAAATTTTAGTAGAAATAATTTTTGTAAAGACAATTTTCCAACAGACCAGAAGACAAGAAGTCTCACGCAGACATAAATTAGCAGGCTGCAGGAAATTCAATGTTTTGCTATTTCTAACATAATATCTTGTGTAATCTCTCTTTTTTACTTACTGAAAAGCTGTTTGATTCTTGTCAAAAATGGCATTATCTTGCTTTTTAAAACTGTAAGATATGTGACTTTAGGTAATTATATTGAAATTATTCCTAAATAATAAATAGAATTCAATTTCCTTGTATCAAAATCTAATTTCTATTTCTATTTTGAAGTGCGGCTCTGGACTATTATTTATAGGGCTGAAGTGGCCCTCTGTAGAAGTTGAGTTTGACATGCCTGTCCTAGGGGATGCTGACTGACTGACAGGTCGACCGACCAACTACTACCTCTCCCTGTTTCTGCTACTATTTAATGTGTAATAAGAAGTCCTGGGAAGAACTTATCACCTACTTTCTTTTCACAGCATATTGAGTATCTAATACTACATGGATCTCATAGGAAACACCGCGTCCAAAGGTTCTTCTATTGTTGCGTTTGTATTCGTTGCCGCGGGAACGTGTTTACCGAGCCGTTGCCAAGCCGCGATAAGGGGATGAACGGACACACAGACAGCAAGGTGATCTTATAATCCTCCATTAATTTTTTTCAAAATGAGGAAATTATGCTAATAGAACGAGCGACATACAGTAAAGTTTCAGATCTGAAGTAATAATTAAAGCGGGACTGAACCGGGAAAGTGAAGGCTAAAATTTTTCATGTTTTTTAAAAATGCTGTCAGAAGTTAGACATGGCGTCAAATGGTAGGATGATATAGTATAATTGAGGAACCGGAAACGACTTGGAAGGAAGCAGCAGTATCCTGATTGAAGTACTAACCTTGTAATTTCCTGGAGCTACTGAAGAAAACCACGACAAACCTCAGTCAGGTTATCCAGTGTTCCAGCCGAGATTCGAATAGAGTACCTCCAGACTACAAGGCTGTAGCATTGCTGCTAGAGCAACCTCCTCGGTAAGGCATGTTGATTCTGTACTTAATTAATCACCATGCTATAAAGACGTATGGGGGAATGGTGGCATAGCTACAAGCATTCTTAATTTTGGCACAGATGGAGGTGAGCGGCCAGACACAGGCAACAACCGCTTTACCCCCGGAAAAGAACTATTGTACTCATTAGATAGGCTGAATGGAGATGCTCTACAACTTATACAGTTGAATTATCTTCGTTAATAACCTCAGAATCAATCATCGTAACTGTGTTTGTGTACAGGTTGAGGCCTTGCGACGAGCTGATCACCTGCCCAAGTAGTCCTACCGAATGTGTAAGATCTAGAAAAACCGAAGTGAACGGAGAAGTTCATGGAGGTAGGCCTAGGCCCACTGGGGCTGTAGTGCCAAGGGGGGGAAAAAGTAAAGCTGTCCCTGTGCTTAATTAATTCAGCACTACGCCATGAAGGCGTATGAGGGAGTGGATGTATAGATCCATATTTTCTTGACCTCTGCACTGATTGGGAGTAGTCAGCTTCACGCCCCGGCCGCTTTGGGAAAGAGCCCCCGGTACCCAATGGATAGGAGGTTCGGTGGACTGCAGAGTCGGTCTGAACGATGTGGAGAAGAGAACTTTTTTACTCTACCGGGACTTGAAACCCGAACCCTTGGTCGTCCACCCCGTAACCAGTCGCTATACCGACTCCCATTTTGTCACGTTATACAAGGAAAACTTCGTACAGGTTGAGCCCTGAATCGAACATCGACAATTTCCAACTTTTTAGAACTCCGAAAAGTCTGCTGCAATATGGTGAGCTCCTGCACGCTGTGATACAGAGCGCATGTGTTCCTCTGATTGACAGGGTGACGTTTCGGCTACATGATGCCGATGCTTATTTATTGGAGCCCCCAGCTCCATTTAAACAAGACTTGGTGCGGTGGATTTCTAATGTTTATTCTGTTTAAACCCATTAGGCTGTATTTATACTGAGTTAGGTGAAGACTGGCTTGTGAAATTAACCGAAACCACAGTATAACTTGTTTGTTGATTTGTCTATCCATCACGCGCATGTGTTGTGCAGGTGACACTAATAGCGCGGTTTATATAGCGTCATATAACTTGAGATCCCTGAGTCACATTAGGAGAGCCACGAATTATAAAATAGAGGTGCATTTATTTTCACCAGGAGCCGGGATATATCAGCCTGCATAGCAACTAAACTACAGGCAGGGAGTTCGAGGATTTACAATTCCAGTTTCAACTTGAAAGAAAGACCATCTCTACAGTCTGCAGACTGACGCTGGGGCCGCCATAACCTCAGATTCTGCGTTCCCTTCCACCGGGGTTAAAGCGGCCGGGGTTGTGAAAATTATCCCTCATCTCCAACTGGTGCCGAGGTTAAGAATGCAAGCAGCTATATTTCTGTAAGATTTGAGGCTTTCACGGCGGTGACTATGAAGAAAGCAGTCTTCTGGGATTTGGCACCGTGTATATGTGGTGTTAACCGACGTTTCGGAGGAACGTATCGCCTCCATCTTCAGGATAGAAGAAAAAATATAAGAGATCTGCAAGCGAAGAGACCGTGAGAACCGGTAAAAGCAGACACAGTCTGCAGACACACCCTGAAGATGGAGGCGATACGTTCCTCCGAAACGTCGGTTGACACCACATATACACGGTGCCAAATCCCAGAAGACATCTATATTTCTGCTCCCCTATTGGTGCTTAATTAAGCGCGGAGGTAAGTTGTCTAGGAATGTGAACAAGAATTTGAAGTTTCTGATGTTGTCTTCAGTCTGTAGCGCCTGCAGTTTAGACATGGTCACAAAGAGCGGCTGGCTCTTTGCAGTCTGCATATATTCCACGTGTATATTCCCTAAAACCAAGCCTGTTGTTTTGACAATGGTGGACGCACTGTGTGGTCCCCTCTATCAATGTCCAGCAGAACTGTCGTATGAATCTCATAGTGGCAAAACGGCTCATGTCACAATTCGCTGATCTGTTAGGACATCCGCCTTTTTGCAAGTAATAGCTGCAAAATGACCGGATGACATAATTGGTCTGAGGGCTGTTTAACGGCTCCGTTAGAGCTGGCAAAGAATTTATAGAGTCAAATGATGAGAGGATATGGTCACGGGTGATATCAATGTCTTACGTAATATACTAATAAGATTATAGGGGACACGCGGTAGCGTAGTTGGTTGAGTCACTGGGCTGCAAGCTGGAAGGTCGCGGGTTCGAGTCCCGATGAGGTGGATTTTTCAATTTATCTACTCCTTCCAGCCGCACTTTGGCCCTGGGGTCGGCTCAGCCTCTAACAGAAATGAGTAACAGGAATCTTCCTGGGGGCTAAAGGGCGGCCGGCGCATAAGGCTGACAACATCCCCGCCATCTGTGAGTCGACTCTCCAGATAAAATTTGGGAGTCTCTACATATCATAACCCTATGGGCCTCCACGGCCTGTTACAGGGATAGCTTTACGTTTACCTCAGTAATGAGGTTATGTTGTTATCTGTAACATGACGATTTTTTTAATTCTAGAGTTTCCACTGCTTTCATTGAAGAACACCTGTACTTCTTAAGCATATTTCTCTACGAAAGACGAAATGTTCCCCTCTAGAACAAGATCCTATAATGACAACGTTAAAGGAAAAACTGATCAAAAGAAATCTTATATTCACAAGAATATTAAGAGCGAATTACACCTAGAATTTTGCTTAAGCGGTAACGCTTTTTATTATACATGGAGTCCTTAAATGATTGATGCACATTAAATTTGTTATATCAAGGTAAGCATTAAAGTTATACAGTTGTAACTAGTGTCATTTGAATGGCAAACTTCTAAAGTTTTACATCCCCTAAGATGCTCAATATGAGTTCCACTCGTGACCCGACTAATGTCCAGTCACTAAACCTGTTCATCATCTACTCTAATATATTCCTGTTAACTGTCTCGACAGCTGCGGCAATTCTCAACTCCAGTGGTAGAGATGGCACAAACACTTGTTTCTTTACATAATCCAACAGAAAGAAGTCACATGGAGCGAGATCCGGAGAGCGAGGAGGCCACTTCATCTGCAGCTCCAGCTTTCCCAATCCAACGGTTTGGTAACGTGGCATTGTAAGGTTTCATACGCACCCGTCTGCGCAGAACTTGCCACACGGTCGTTTTTAGCGTCTGTAGCGCACGGTTTCCCTTCCGCACAGATTTCCTTGCACTGCGATTGAAAGTGGCCTCATCACTCACACGAGGACGGCCACCGCTTTTCTTCTTACAGATACATCCCTGGTATTCAAAACTGTCAGACCAACTCTGTATCGATGCTCGGGATCCTCACGAAACCATTTTCTGAAGGTCCGCTAAACACTGGTGCATGAATTTGTTTTCGCCTACTCAACCACGCAAAAGTTCTTCCCTGTGCGAGACGCCATTTCTGAAAATTTCGTAGCCTGGCGGCATAGATAGGTAATATAGACAACTACCGCCAATTTTGAAATCTCTAAGAATCTGACTTTCCGCTGATACCGGTTATATGTGAGTATACTTTGCAGTTTCCTTGTATTATATCCGCGAAAATGTATCAATCATTCACGGACATTCTTCATTCGGAAAGAGGCTATCTGGGGCACAGACCAATCTGACCAAGATTTTTCAAAATCTCTGCAGACGAATGACGAAATCTACCGCAGATTAGCTCACGATCGCTTCACTCGATAACATTATGAATTTATTATTCATTGAGCTATCATATATCTCAACGTCCTAACGACTCTGATACAGACAACGTCCTTAAATAAGCGCAGATTTCGTTCAAGGAATGTTGCCAGCACTGAGTTCAGAACATTTTGTCTTCTCTTTTGCTCTCTGAAAGTAGAGAACTTAGAAACACGAGTATTATAACACTAAGGTCGAGAAACAGTCATTTGGAAACGAACATGTTGATGTTGGAGCCCATAAACATGACACATGGCAAAACATCGACTTAGTTTATCACGTAGCTTTGTATGGGTTTGAAACTTGGACTCTCAATTTCGGAAGAAATGGGAGCAGGATTCATAGGAGAATATTTAGACGAAAGAGGTAGGAAGCACCAGGAGGGCGGAGAATGTTGCGTAGTAAAGACCTTCACAATTTGTGCCCATCATCAAATATTATCAAATCTGGGAGCATGAGATGAGCTGGCGTGTAGCTCTCATGGGAGATGTGATAAGTGCATACAATCTCTTGGTAGGAAGAGCCTGAATAGAAGAGTCCAATTGGGAGACCAAAGCATAGGTGAAATGATATTGTGACACGTCTAACCGTTGCCTGGCAACGGGAGGTGGAACGACAGACCCTTGATAAACGGTCGGTTGCAACAATAAGGAAAGCGGTGTTCCTCCATGCCGTGCCGAGTAGAGCCGAAGTAAGCCGAGCCGAGCCGAAGCACGCTGGTTACTATGCAGCAATAAAGAACTCTTGGCAGCGATGCCCAGCAACACCTGTAAACACAGCGATTACGCAACAGGGAAGTAAGGCGCGTTTTCCGCTGTCTGACTGAGGGTTTATAAGAGAACTGGAATGCTTAAGGAGTCAGTTGAATTGTAGCAGTCGCCGAATTCAGTTGTAGTGAGTGAACCGTGAAGAAGACCGGAACGTATGATTAGAGGCGATAGTGTGAAAAGGTATTGGGAGTGTGTAATACAGTGACACTGGTACAGCTCCCGTATTGCACTCTGAATAAGTGAAAACTATTGAAGATAGAGTGAATAGATTATAGTGTAGAGTCTATAAATTGTGTAAATCCGCAACTGTGTTATAATCAATTGTAGTTACGACTTGTAGGTTATTAAATAAACCAATGAACAATCTGAACGACGTCTTTAGACACAAAACACGTTACATTGGTGTATTATTAAAATGGGTCTAATTAAACAGGATTTGCATACTATATTCATTGGTCTCAAGATAGGGACTAGTGGCTAGTTTTTTTGAGCACGCTAATAAAGGTATTTGACGTCCTGATAAGGTGGTTATAACTGAATTTTTTTCTGAGAAGCGACGCCATGTAGTCCGGTAGAAGTTCATCGAAGTTTCGGTGGGGAGTACTGCTTCTGTCTTCGGGAACTTCTTCAGTTAGTTCTATTAGCTAGCAAGCAGCAAACAGAGTCCCGTTGGTTTCTAGCTTGGCTTACACTTCGTTTCTAAAAAAGTAGGCAGTATATTCTTCTGAAATATCGGTGAGACTCTGCCAGACTCGGTGACGCTAAACCCCACAAGAAAGTTCTCTTCGCAGCGTTGCATCTTCGGGTTCTATGGAAGATGAAGAAAATCTTGTCCAATTGACTGACTCTCTTGTTCTCGAGATTTTTCTTAGAAATGAATACGTGCATCTCTGCCTGTCAATATTCACGTTTCAAAAATCCCTGATGAGACTATATTCAGTAATGCAGTTCATTTTCTCCGTACGTACATCTCTGTCTGTCAAGATTTTTTTTTTCTTGGCACTACAGCCCCAGTGGGCCTAGGCCTACCTCCATGAACTTCTCCGTTCACTTCAGTTTTTCTAGATCTTAGACATACGGTAGGACTCCTTGGGCGGGTGATCAGCTCGTCGCAAGGCCTCTACCTGTACACAAACACAGAAAAACGCACACAAACATCCATGCCCTGAGTGGGATTCGAACCCACGATCCCGGATTCCGAGCGAGCGAAGACAGTACATGCCTTAGACCGCTCGGCTACCGTGACCGGCGTCTGTCAAGATTAATGCTTCAAAAATCCCTGACCAGACTGTATTCAGTAATGCAGTTCATTTTCTCCGTACGTTTATTGACTTCAGCTGGATGTGTACCGGCACCAGACGAAGCAATTTGCCAGTTTTGTGGTACTGTACCGTGAACAAGAAAAGTAAGCAATTTATTTACTAATATTAATTCCAAGAGTTGAATGTGTTACGGAGTCGTGCAGACGCACATAAATGTAGTGACAACAATAGGGCATTACGGCGCTGTGCAACGCTGGCATAATGCCGCAGACAGGATACGAACGCTGCACATGCTGCCGTACTGGAGATAGCATCATCTGACCCGTGAAGCAGCCTCACCCTTTGCCGGTTAGTAGACCTGAGCTGACTGGGGAGCTGTGACATTACAGATTTGAATTTTGGAAGTGCCCAGTTCGAATATCGGCTGGACTATTGGTTATCCAGACTGAAATTTTCGTGATTCTCCTCAGTCCCTCCATATAAGTGTTGGGAAGCCCAACCTAGGTCAGTACCGCATCCTTTCACATCTTTCCCAGTTGGGAATTCGTTGTCAATCTCTATTATATTTTGCTACTGTTAACCGAACTAAGAGAAACAAACAAGCTGTAATTATGAAGAGTATTGTCCTCGGGGATCCTCGCTGTATACTTGTTTCTGGTTACTTCTGTTGGGTTAGTCTTCGAATCTGAAGATGGAGGCGACATGTTCCTCCAAAAAATCGAGTGCTTTCCTAACTACACTGCGTTACAAGGAAGAACACTAAACACTTCACATTAACCGCTGTGACAATCTCAAATCCAAGTTGTAATTAATTCGCTTAGCTACCTAGTATACCTGTAGGAGGGGAGAAAGAAGATAAGTAAGAATAAAGAGTAGGAGGGAGAGAGGAAGAAGAGGTTAAGCAGAAAAGAGTAATGGGAAGAATAAAAATCACAAGAATAGAATGGAGAAGAAACGAATATGAAGAAACAACAGAAAAAAAGAGGAGGAAATATGAGGCCGCATTTGAAATTAATATTCTCATGGGTCCTGGTGGGTACCGATATGAAAACTGACTCTGCTGGCGAAGACCAGCACCAAATTACTGTTCTGCTCTGTCTTTGCACCCGTTTTCATTGTTCCAGAGGAACTGTATGCGTTTGTCCCCTGGGCTATAATAGTGTGGCGTATAGACCCGTTGCTAAATGGCGACTCTCTAAACAAGGGTCTTTTGCTAGGTAACGCCGCAACATACATGCACGCAACAATAGAAGAGCTGTGTTTTCTGTAGTCCGTGCCACAACAGTTGTTACGCAACAACACCGTAAATAGGCCTATGCGATAAAAGATGGGTCGTTTTTTGTGTGGTCAGTGTCGAAGGGTTATAAATGGGACAGGTTTGGAGCTTAAGTCAGTTGTGAGACTGTGGTCAGCCGGGAATGGCCTGAGCACGGAAGCTGAAGAATCTCACTGTTAGAAGCCGTTATGAGGAAACGACTATTAAAGATATTGTACACTGGAGAAGACTTAGTGTTTTCAGCAGTGATTGTTGTGAGACTGTGGCCAGCCGGGAATGGCCTGAGCACGGAAGCTGAAGAATCTCACTGTTAGAAGCCGTTATGAGGAAACGACTATTAAAGATATTGCACACTGGAGAAGGCTTAGTGTTTTCGGCAGTGATTCGTAAATTGTGAAGATTGACGATGGCGCTGTAATTACTTGTGGTTCCGAGTGGTGTGTAGAAGTGGTTAAAAATCGAGTTACCAGTAAGCCAAGTGTAAAAGAAATGGTAATGATATATAGAGAGAAGATCGAAGGTCCTCTAAAAGGAACTTTTTAAAAAGCAGAGAGAATACTTCACGGCGTCAAATCCCAGAGTACTGCATAGAGATATTGGGTTTTCGGACTTTATCCACCGTCCTGGTTTTAAGATAACTAAGAAAAACACTATGTTTCGGAAACTGGATCTGTTTCCGTCCTCAGGTGAGGGAAAACACATATTCTGTTGGATCCCTTAGAAAAAGCTAGCNTTTTTTTTTCCTTGCTCCTTTTTGTCCTTTCTTATTTTCTCCCCCTTTTTTTGTTTCTTTATTTCTTTATTACTCGTATTTCTACCTCCTTTTCTTTCTTCTTTCTATGCTTGTCTCTCTATGTGCTTCTTTATCTGTTTTCTTGTCCCTCTCATTGTTTCTGCCTTCCCTCGTTTCAGACATACTTTTAAAAGCTCTGATTACCATATGGGGACCCCTATTAAACAGCACCCAATTACGAACGAGACCTGAAGTTGTAACGTCTGTTGTTTGTTGTGGAGGACGTGCATTCCCCATCACTGATCTGTCAGTTGTTGTTAGAGCTATCCACTCTCACGACGCGCATAAATCTAGTTTCTTTGGCCATGCCGTTTTGAAGCAGGCTTACATGCAGTCACCTGATTTTCAATTCAGCAGACCTACCAATTCAGAACAAGCGCGATACTGGGACACTTCGCTAGACGGTGAACATCCGATGTCTGGACCCTCCGGCGAAATTTTGCTCCACCCCTCGGAGCAGTGTGGCAGGTCCCGCGATTAAAGTTTCCATTCTGTGCACGAACGCATAAATGCGATCTACAATAGGTGAGTACTCATAGTCTATAGATGCTGTAGCGTGTACAGCCGTTGCTATGGAGCAGGCGAATAAGCTGCGATGTTATCCATCCCTTTTCTTGGCAATGAATATCAACAAAATAATACAGTTGTTGTTGTAAACGGTGTCTTCTTCTCGGTCCGTGCAAAGTGGTTATAAGGAAGACAATTGGGGCGACCCAGTTAATCCTTTGTGGAGGCGGGGTTGAGTACCTCCACCGTGACCCTGCGAGTCATAGGAGGCGCCAAAAAGGAAAGTGTCAAATCTGAGACAGTAAAATATGGTCGCGAGTCCCACGGGACTCGGGCCCGAGGATGACTGCGCTGTCGAGGACTAGCAGCAATTGTAAACGAGAGACACGTCCTCTCGTCAGAGAGAGCGCTCCACATCAACGAACCCGCAACTAACAGTAATGAAAATTTGGTCGTGAACCCCAGATGGGTGCTTTATTCCAAGATACACTGGCCAACTGACCTTCGGTCGTAACGTAATACTCGACTCTGTTCAATCAGTTGTCAATTGTTAACTGAGATTTTAGTTCTGCAGGGGAGTGCGGGAAGTTGAAGAATCTCGACTGTTAGAAGTCATTGCCAGGGAACGGCTGTTGAAGGCACAGCAGTCTGGAAAAAACGCTTAGCGAGTGCTGTGGTCATTTGTGAATTGTGGAGATTAACGATAGCGCTGTAGGTGCTTGTGGTTCCGAGTGGCATAAGTGGCCAATAAATCCATTCACCAATCCATACCCCGTCTATAGCCACACATCGATACAAACAAAATCGTCGACTCTCATATATATGGGTTTCACATAACCAATATTTTGAACTATGATTACGCAGCCGTGGGTTACCATAGCAACGAAACGTTTCGTTAACGAGTCAGAGGTCTCTTGTTGGCTGTGAGGGTCTCGCAGCTGTGGTTATGAAGAGTCCTGTCTCCTGGGTTACGACTATAGCGCCTTGTGATCCGTTGGAAGTCAGCCGAAGTTTTGGAAGAACGTGTAGCTCTGCTTGCTGCCTGCTGGTTTCTTGTTTTGTTTAATTTTCGACTCTGATAACATGTTCCTCCGAAACGTCGGTTGATTTTCTACAGAATGTATTGCGTTACATCTTAGAAGATAGGACTTTTCGAGCAGTGAATTGCTTCAGCATATCGTGTCTATTCTGTGAGCGTTTATATTTCGTAGTGAATATATGAGTGTGTTACACTGTGTCAAGGGGACGGTGTACGAGTGACTATTTGTGCGTGTTATTCATGGGATATGGCGTTAAACGCGAACCTCGTATTATTATTCGATAACATAAAGGGCTGGAAAGGAATACGGGAGAAAGCTGGGGACTTACAAGTACGAAAATTTATGTAAGAAATGATGAGCCTTCTCATTAAATTCTTAGAGAGGAAGGAGATGGTTTATTGTGATACGAGTGAGCCCTGGAAGACTTAGTACCTAGGAGCACATGTAATTCGCATGTCGATGAAAATACATGTTCTACAAACTGCTAAACTAATTAAGCACTACGCCATTAAGGCGTATGGGGAATGGATGCATAGATCCACATTTTCTTGACCTCGGTACTGGTTGGAGGTGAGTGGTTAGATTCACGCCCTTGCCGTTTTACCCCCGGGAAAGAGCCCCCGGTACCCATTGGATAGGAGGCTACGTGGCCCCCAGAATAATAATAATAATAATAATAATAATAATAATAATAATAATAATAATAATAGTAGTAATAATANTTCTTTATTATTTATGTGCCGAATCAAAAGCCGCAAGGCCAATTACAGACAGAGCACAGTGGAGATACAAATAATTACATTATGGACAATCACAACATAAAGTCAAAGACAAATTACAGGCAAGCACTGGAGGGAAACACAATAATGCAGACAAGTAAACAAACAAACAGACAAACAATAATAATAAT
>NW_019743147.1:406547-540840 GCF_002891405.2 Cryptotermes secundus | reverse complement strand
GTTTTCGAAACCCGGACTCGTGACTCGGCAATGATCAATACGTGTTTCTTTAAAGGCGCGTCCACATTACTCGTGGTCGTGTGACTCGATATACTCGCGAGTAATATGGACGATATTACAAGTCACGCCACAAGCAAATTTTAAATATTTAATTTAAAAACTATAGCCAATAAATTAAAATGCAACTACAGCCTATACACACTACGAGTAAATATACGGATCCTCACGCGCCGAAGCCTGGCGAGCAACTGAAGTAGTGTGGACGAAGATTTACGAGCACAAGTGAAAGCCAGACGAGTCTCCCGACGATCACAAGTCTGGCGAGCACGAGCACGAGTAATGTGGACGCGCCTTAATATTCAGCAGTTGTACTTGGAGGTAAAATTGAAAACGAGACAGTTCCTGCACAAACTTGAGCGCGAGATGCGATAACTTAAGCTACAGACCTCTGATTGCTACCTGCATCATATTCTTTTCTTGATTGGTTTATTATTTTATCCTGAAGATGGAAGTGACATGTTCCTCCGAAATGTCGGTTGACTCTCAACGAACTACATGGTGTTATGTCCCAGAAGACAGAACTCTTCATGAAAACCCCTATGAGAACCTCAAAACCTACAAGTATTTTCCTGGCTCATGGGCAGAATATCCTGTAATACGGTGTGAAGGTATAATAACGGTAATTATTCAATTACTTATTTGCATGCTGAAGCTAAGAGCCCGGAGGTCAATTACAGACGGAAAGAATATAAGGACAGCAACAAATGCAAGAGGAGAACAAATGACTACTATCGGTGTAATTTAAATTGTAACGCTAGTTTCTAAAAGTGCCATCGCGTTTACAGACTTCATTAGGAGCAGAAGTGCATTTAACTGTAGGGTAGTTACCGAAAGAGCAACTTAATATAGAAGCGCTATGAATGTTGCGAACAGGAATACGAATTCCGACTGTTTCTAGAACTGGAACACGTCTAGCTGAAGGACAATTGACTGTTTCTAGAACTGCAGCACGTCTAGCTGAAGGACAATGACTGTTTCTAGAACTGAAGCACGTCTAGCTAAAGGACAATGACTGTTTCTAGAACTGCAGCACGTCTAGCTGAAGGATAATGACTGAAATAGCAAGTGAACATAGAAACGCTATGAATGTTCCAAGCAGGAACACGAATGCAGACTCTTTATAGAATTTCAGCACGTCTAGCTGAAGGATTATGGCTGGAGGAGCATCTGAACATAGAAGCGTCACTAATATTCCGATCAGGAACACGAATGCCGACTGTTTCTAGAACTGAAGCACGTCTAGCTGAAGGACGATGACTGTTTCTAGAACTTCAGCACATCTAGCTGAAGGACAGTGACTGTTTCTAGAACTGAAGCACGTCTAGCTGAAAGACAATGACTTTCTAGAACTTCAGCACGTCTAGCTGAAGGACAATGACTGTTTCTAGAACTTCAGCACGTCTAGCTGAAGGACAATGACTGTTTCTAGAACTGCAGCACGTCTAGCTGAAGGATAATGACTGAAATAGCAAGTGAACACACGAATAGAAACGTTACGAATGTTCCTGGCAGGAACATGACTCCCTACTCTGTTTCAGGATAAATTTTAGTGGCGACAACACCTGGAATGTAATATCTGAGCACCTTTCTAATAAATTAGCATAATGATACTGAATATTTAATAATAATACTTTATAGAATGTTGATGTCACACTCCTGCTTGACTGGCTTCCTGCTGTGAACCACGCTTATGATAGCCATCGAGTGCACACACAGACGGCACCCGTGCAGTCGAGCCTACAGATCACAGATAAGTGATGCAGGCGAAATTTATTATGTGAGAGTTGAGTTACCTTCACTGCAGTTCCACGTGTCAGAGTGACACGGTAACTCGAGTTCAAGGGAAAAGATAGGCAGGAGGGGGTGAAGGGGGAAAATAAGAAGATTATAGATTCGCGTGGCAATCATGCTCTAATTTTAAGCCAGAGAGTATGACTTTCTGTATATCTGTCTGCCTTGCTGACAATCTTGTGAGGTAAAATTTTCCATGTTTTTACTGAAGCATCACACCATGAAAACGTATAGGGAACTGGAGTATAAGGGGTGTGTAGTGGGATATTTCGCTATGGTACATATATATTTTTGAATGGTGGCATGAATGATGAATTGGATACAAGAAGTTCTGGGAAGAACTAATCGCCTACTTTTTTGAAACGACACGGGTCGCATAGAAAATGATTCGTCCAACATTTCATCTGTTGTTGCGTGTTTATTCGTAGCCACCGTAACCTTTGCACAGTGTGTTTCTGTAGCAACGATAAGGGAATACACGTATAGAGACACAGACTGATGGGAGGGATTTACGAACACGCCGCTGAGATGGGCTCAGGTGCCATGATGTGCATGCCAAATTTCATAAAGATTGGTTCAGGTATCAAAAAATTATAATGGGAATACAGAGACACAGGACCAGTATGTCAATCTAAAACTTCTTCTCTATGGTTCTACAACCATTTTTTGGACCTTGGCCTCTGTTTTACAGTTTCTTAATCACATAGAAAGTCTATAGGACTTCTTGGTCTGGAGATCAGCCCGTCGCAAGGCCGCTACCTACGCACAGAACAACACAAACAGAATAAACGCAGACACAAACATCCATGCCTCGAACGGAATTCCAACCCACGATCCCAGTGTTCGAGGGGACGAAGACGGTTCATGCCTTAGACCGCACAATCACTGTGATCGGTGGTGATTCCATATTTCTCAAAATAAGAAAAGTAGGCTACAAATGAGAAACGAAACATTCGTAGAGTAAATGAGACACATTTGCCTGGAGGGACTGAGGAAATACCACGATAGCTGTTGTCCCGGTTGAAACTGGAGCGGAGGTTCTCCCGAATACAACACTCATCGCAGACCAGGAGCCATAGATGAAGATTATGTTAGAAATATAAACAGTTTTACTTGTGATGACTGAAACTTTGTGGCATGACAGTTAGGCTTATGCTTGTTATGAATGGGCACTAAAATGTTACGATCCTTTGTTCTGACGCTGCACTTGTGGCATAACGTTTTACATCCCGACCACATACCTCTCTAAATAAGGTTGAAGTCTAAGAGGTGAGAAAGAAAACTACAGCGTAGAGTGTTTCTCAATGGATCATAACACATCACATTATCTTTACAAATGTAATTCGTAAATTTGCATTAATATGAAGTAGACTGAGCGCCCAGTGATGAGCAAACTCCGTTTCAGAAACATCGGCCCTGATTTTTCATGGATTAATTAACGTACAAGACCAAAGCGTAGGTCGGTGGACAATATTAAAATGGATCTTAGAGAGGTAGGATGGGATGGTATGGACTGGATTGATCTGGCTCAGGATAGGGATCATTGGAGTGCTTTTGTGAACATGGTAATGAACCTTCTGGTTCCATAAAATGCTGGGAAATTCTTGAGTAGCTTCTCCAGAAGGGCTTAGCTCCAGGAGTAAGTAAGTAAGTTACTTAACCTACTTTGTTTAATACGCTAATAATAAGATAAAAGTGAGATTTGAGGTTTTAAAGGCGATACTGCGAAGATTATTGTTTCCTGGGGTGCCAAGTAGTGTGTCTGGTTGGAGATTAAGGACGTTTCGGAGGAATATACTGTTTCATCTTCAGGGTCGAAATGTAAGCAGCCACTCTGCTCGTACATTTCGAAAGGCGTGCATGTAGATAGTGATATAGTGAAGTTATCCGTGGACACAGGGGTGTACAGCCAGTAAATATCTCATTTGAATTGGCTCAGCGTTTGAGCCGAATTAATTCATCCCATTTAAGATAATTTCAATATTATCCCCCATGTACGCCTTGGTCTTTCGAGTGCTCTCTTTCCTTAATTTTGTGGCGTGCCGCCAGAAAGCCGGAATCGTTGAGGAGATCAGAGTTAATTTCCTACGCAACGGCCAGAGTTCCCGCTGCAACGCCCTGGAATCCGAAAGCTAGCAAACATAAGCAATGAATTGTTCGAGACACTTGCATGATAACGGTTAGGAAAACTCGTAGCAACGAGAGAATACACTACCTAACTAGTGAATTTACCGCTACAACGAAACAAAACACTAGCTACCGGCGGAGAGAACACGTGAAACGGAACCCTTGAACAAGTTGTCTTGGAGCCCATCCGACGGTAGGGTATAAAGGAAGACGACGTCGGAATTGAGACCAGTTTACGAGAGACAGATATTACAACGAGATTACAGAGATACCGAGAAGACGTCGCCGAGATAAGCGGTGCAAGTAATTGTAACAATGAAGTTGCGAAGACTTGTACTTGCGAGTGTAAAGGAGATTGTCCAATAATCATCTTAGCTAAATCCGAGACCCGCGTGAATTACTTGCCGCGTTACACAGGCAACAGGCGACAGTATTTTCCCACCAGAAATTTATATGCCTTTCTCTTCTCAAATACGCTCCTTACATGCCCTCCTATTTGATCCTCCTGGATTTGATCAACGTGACAATATTTGGCGAGGTGTACAACTTACGAATCTTTATAGTTTATAATTTTCTTGAACCTTCTGTTATCTCCTTCCTTTTAGATCCAGATAATATCCTTAGAGCCATATTCTCACATTCCCTTAATTTATATGCTTCACCCTTAATGTCAGAGACCAGTTTCACACCTATACAAAATAATGAGCAGAATTATAGTTCTGCATCTTAAAGTCTGTGGGATACAGATGGCAGCCTGCAAGACTGTTTGTCTATTCTGTTGTTCACAAGGCTAGCGAGATGTTAAGTTAGCCAAGAGATAAATATTTGCTAGAACAAATCTGTCTTACTCTCTCAACGAATATATCTGAAGCACATTCTGTATAAAATGGCGAATAAAATTATGACAGTGAACAATGAGTAAGGAGTGATTCAAGAGGCAGTGGCTCATTTTACTGCATATTTTGTCAAAAAATTAGAGTACACTAACTGGCCTGAAATGTATCGATGTTTCATTGGCGTTAAGAAAGCAAAAGTCACCTAAACATACCGACATTCACTGATGAGAATGCGCCAATGGATGGAAGCTGTTCATATACAGAAGGCAGTCTTCCTCCAATGGGTGAAAATTGAGACTATGAACTTTCTTCAGACTTTCCTAAATTTCAGTGGCCCATTGAGGACGTGTTGGAACAAGGTATGCACCTTATATCTTCACTTCTTGGAGTGTACTATGCTTATACCAATAAAAAAACGGTTATTGTTTTTCTTCCTCCGTGGCCTTTAGTCCGCAAGCGAACTATACCGACTGAGCTACCGCCGCTTGTCGGTGAAGTTAGTGCCAACTTTAGCGGATAGAGGGTGTCGCGTGGTCAGCAGAACGGATTCCACGGCCGTTAATCTCGGTTTTATAGACCGGATATTAGTTGTTTATTAATCCATTCAAATCCGTATTAATTTATTTCTTCAAGTTTTGTTTAACGACGTTGCCAGTACCTCAGGCTATGTAGCGCCGAATGTTAGAATGGCTAGTGAGTAATTAATTGGAAATAATTATTAAATTTGAGTATTATCCCGGAATTGTCTGTTGGAACTGAGGAAATCCACGAGAAACATCCAGCAGAGTCTGTGTCCGCGCCGAGATTCGAGCCGGACACTTCCAGAATCAAACGAGAAGAACGATCGATTGAGCCACCATACTGTCACGAGTTAGAGTATAACTCATCAGGGTTTTGGATTGGATATTGGATTTATTGACAGCTATAACTCGTAATTACACTTAATTATAGCACCATCGCTAATTTCCACACACTAAACAAACCATTAGCGCACACGCTAAGAGTTTTTCAGCCCTAGTGTCTTTTTTTATTATTATTGCTAGTGGGGTGGGACTAAGTCCCTTGTACTACTGCCACTTCTGCCTATTGTACCAGCCCCAGATGATAGGTGAGGGTGATTATGTAGCAATTGGTGGAATGAAGATTGGCAGGGGAAACCGAAGTACTCGGAGAAAACCTGCCCCAGCACCACTTTGTCCACCACAAATCCCACTTGACCAGACCCGGGATCGAACCCGGGTCGCCGCTGTGGGAAGCCAGCGACTAACCGCTTGAGCTATGGCGCGGCCCAGCCCCAGTGTCTTGACTATTGGTTGCCTGTTAACGGCTTCTAAGCGGCTCCCTTCCATCTGCCTCTTTCCTTACATGTTACTCGCAGCCATTTCACGCCAACCTTTTGTCTTTTCTTCACTGCCTATCAACTGACTCTTTTCTTCAGACTACCATACAGAACTGATTGCGTCACCCTAATTGTCTTCCTTGTAACCCCTCGGCACGGCCTCCGCAGACAACACCGTTCATTCTCGTATGGTATCCGTTTCCGCGGGAATGTACTTACCGACCCGTTCCCTAGCAGCGTCCGTCTAATCTTGCTTATTAAGAATCTGCTGCCTAACAACGGACGTTGTTCTGTTGTCTGTTTAGAGGCCGTTACCAAGAAACGAATGACGTTTCAGAGCAGTTCGCTGTCAACATCTGTTTCTGTGGCTGCACAGTTCTTGCTTTGAGCAAATATGCCACAATACTCAGTGCAGTCATCATTACGATTGTTGTTGTCTGGGATGTATTCATTCACATATTCTCGCTCGACACTGTGTCTTATTTATTCCTGCTCCTAGTGCTTCTCTCTCTGCTGACTCTTATCACACCTGTAGTCATTAGGCGCCTTACCTCTTAGACATGCATTTGTTTTCACACGTTGTCGTGTCCTCTAATCCCCGAGCTGCAGCAGAGTTTGTTATTATATGTGGCCTCAAGAATTGGTTTGGATTTCAGAAAATAAAACGAGACTTATTGTGTCTGCTGTGACGTGATAATGCAAGGACAGGTAAGATGATTTGCATTCTCAGGGCCAGTGTCGGATCAAACACCTGCTGCAGTATCCAGTTCCCTCTACCACGTGACGAAACCTGATGCACTGAGCAGAAGGCTATGGTTAGATTATTGGACTATAAATAGCCAGGACTATCAACACATGATAGTAGAAGCTTAGACACCGTTCCTCCCTATTGTAACCAAACTTAACTAGCTAACTAACCATCTAACTAGTTAACTGTGTAAACAGCCAACTCCATGGAGCTGAGTCGCTCAGATCCCAGTGCAAAATTTCGCAACAAACTGGAGAACCACACCTTGTCGGCTGTCCGAGACTTTATTCAATATATGCGTACCTACCTTGTCTTTGTCTCCTCCATCCGCTAACCCGAGGACGCGCCATGCCGTGGTGACAAGGGACCCATCTAACGTGGTCTAAGTAATGTTAAGTAATGAAATAGGTAAGTCGTCAGGACTCGGTCGCAAAATCGTGTATTTATCGCACTAATGCGAGGAATGAAGCCCGGATATTTTCCTAGAGAGTACTCCTCTCCATAGGTAGATCGCCTCTCCGCCCTGGCAGACGTAAAGCTGTCCCTGTCCTTAACTACGAGTAATTAAGCGATACACCTTAAAGGCGTATGGGGAAGTTGAAGTATAGATACATATTTTATCGACCTCGGCGCTAGCTTGAGGTGAGTGGTCAGCTTCACGCTTCGGCTGCTTTATCTACGGGAAAGTGCCCCCGTACCCACTGGATAAGAGGTTGGGTGTGCTCCAGGGTCGGTCTGGACGACGTGGAGAAAATTCTTCACCATACCGAGACTCGAACTCCGAACCCTCTGTCATACAGTCCGTACCCAGTCGCAATACCAACTAAGCTATCCCAGCTCCTCGTGGGAGACTTAGCAGGTGATTTCAAAGGTTCATAATTTCAGGGTCTGTAAGGGCGTAATCTCTTGATGGATTAATGTAAGAAGAGACTTTAGTTACATACACTAATTACTTATTCGTTTAGCATGTAGCTTATTAGTTAGAAGCTGGTGTAAAAGAGGACTTAGTGGATCACTTACCACGTATTTAAAGAACGCGAGTGTTCGGTTGGTCAGGTATCTAGTGAAGGTTACTACTCCCTTCTGGGTTGTGACGCCGTCTCAACTGAATGACTTACCTTTCTACTAAACCAGGCGACGTCATCACTTCCAAAAAGATAGTAACCTTTATATTGACAGCCTTGTGGACCGCATGCCACAGGTAAGCAGTAGATAACGCACGTAACTTTGTTGGTCAGTGAAGTAAATTAAAGGTATCCCTGTAACAGGCCATGGAGGCCCATAGGGGTGTGAGAAGTCGAGGTTCCCGCATTTTCTAGACAATGCTGCTCACAGATGGCGGTGAGGTTGTCAGCCTTACGAGCCGGCCGCCCTTTACCCCCCAGGAGTATTCCTAGGGCTCTTTTCTGTTAAAGATTGAGTCGATCCCAGGACCATAGTGCGGCAGGAAGGATTCAGCCAATTGAACCTTCTGGCTTGTAGCATAGTGCCTCAACCAACTACGATACAGTTTACAATGTATTCAGCGACGCTGTCAGAAATTCAGGATAACGTCAGATGATTGGGAATAATGAATTGTAAGGGATGCAGAAGGAAGCGATTGTGCCATAATTTAACGTAGTCTTCCTGCATTTACCCGAAGAGACTGCGGAAAATGAAGATACGTCGTTGGCTAGCCGTGTAATGAATTTGTACCAGAAATACGACGTTGTATTCCAGAGAATATGGTGGTTGGTTGGTTTGCTGGTTACTATCAAAAATATCGCGAATATATGTAGTAATATTTCCCTACCCCAAATCCGTAGCCTGTAATGCGCAAGCGAACTATACCGGATCCTCACGGCCGTTAATCTCGATTTTCTAGACCGGAGACGCTATTTCCTTAAAATAGCTCCTGAATTATTCTCAAGAGGCTGAGTGGGCCCCGTTCCAGACCCACTAGTTCTCATAAAATCTGGTAGCGCTGGGAATCGAAACCGGACCTCTGGATCTGTAGCCAGGAACAACGACCACTAGACCACAGAGACGGTCTCACAACCCTAAAAATGAAATAATTAACTATATGGAACAGATCTCTGTTCGATAAGTTGATAGTCGCTCTGTTGGTCAAGAAATTATCCGCTTTTTATTTACCCGAACGCTGATTATCGTGTTCAAATAGGTCACGACTGTACTTTATTGTGAGCCGGTATAATCCTGTGTGTAACTCCCTACACCCTATTTCATTGTGACCAGTTTTAATTTTATTGTACCATGCCTCAGTATTTTCGAATGAAATGTTCTCCGTCTCTTCTTATGTTCTCCGTTCCTTGTTATGTTCCCCTTCCATCTCATCCTTAATTTGATCGCGGTCTCCTGTTCTTTTTTTTTCCTTGCATTCTTTCCTGTCTGGTCATTTTTATACTAATAATATCTTTCGATTCCGTTTATGATTGATAGGTGCCGTAAGAAGAGGGCGCACCGGTCCTGTTAACTAGATGGAGGATGTGCAGCTGGTTACTGAGTGCTCTTAAACATACAAATAAAGACACTGCAGGTTGCCGACCCACAGGGTGGGAGTCCAGACAAGCGTGCGCTGGGAATGCTAGCTACATGAACGTAATGTGTCGTTAAAGCGAGGAAGATACATGAATCTTATGGCACTATTATGATGCGAACAATACATAACGTCTCTTCATGCTCTTTGAAGGATAAATGCATTAGAGAGAGAGATTTATGACCGAGGAGGTTGTACAACATCAACGAACCTCTTGATGTAGTGGTTGGCGCTTCCCTTTCATATTCTGGAAGCCTAGGATTCATGCCTAAACTCTGAGAGCGGGAAGATATAATTTCAAACACCTTTGATGTATGGAGAGTTGTATCTTCTGGGATATTACGCCGTTTAGTCTTTTGAAAGTCAACCGATGTTTCAGGTGATCATAGTGTTTCCAACTTCAGCGTCGAAGAATAATCAAGGCAAGGAACCAGCGCGAAATCAGGTAGAAAGTGGAGAGTCGATCCTGCAGATAGAGGCGGTATGTTCTTTCGAAACGTCGGTCCGATTTTAACGGACTAAACGGCGTTATATCCGAGAAGATAGAACTCGTCGTAACCACCCCTGTGAGAACCTTAAAACCTGCATACTACGGCCACGACATTAATTTTAACAAAATTTAAAGAGATGGGAACGACGTGAGTAACCACAGGAAGTAGGATACGTCACCTGGAGCTACTAATTACTTAATTCCCCACATTTACGGAACCCGCAGGTTCGTTATAGTGTTCACAAGAGTCCTCACTCATCCGTATCCAGAGCCACATGAATCCCTATCAGATCCTCCCTTTTTACTTCTTCAAGAACTGCAGAGGCATTCCCAGAAGAGAAGAAAGAAGAATAATAAAAAGTAGGTAATCGCCTTCCGCTTTAGTTGGGTCCCTTGTCACCACGGCATGGCGCGTCCTCAGGTTGCGGATGTTAGGCGGGTCCCTTGTCACCACGGCATGGCGCGTCCTCAGGTTGCGGGTGTTAGGCGGGTCCCTTNCGTCATCAGGTTGCGGATGTTAGGCGGGTCCCTTGTCACCGCGGCATGGCACGTCATCAGGTTGCGGATGTTAGGCGGGTCCCTTGTCACCACGGCATGGCGCGTCCTCAGGTTGCGGATGTTATGTGGGTCCCTTGTCACCGCGGCATAGCGCGTCTTCAAGTTGCGGATGTTAGGTGGGTCCCTTGTCACCGCGGCATGGCGCGTCCTCAGGTTGCGGATCGAGGAGACGCCCTCCAGGTATGGAGGGTAGCTCCGAATATATAGAGTAAGTAGTTGCGGACAGCCGACAATGTTGGTCTTCCAGATTGGGAATTGGGCGTGGGGCTAACAACCCCTCACCGTAAAAAAATAAGTTTGTTACGAAATGCCACTAAGGACCTCGGACCTGGACTGATTTCTTTTTTGGATGAGCGATCTAAGCTAAATAGAATGGGGTGGTATAGATTTGATTGATCTGGATCAAGATAGAGACCGGTAGAGGGCTCTTGTGAACACGATAATGAACCTTCGGGTTTCCATAAAATGCTGGGAATTTCTTGTATAGCTGCACAACTGGCGGCTTCTCACGAAAGGCTCGGCTCCATGGAGTTAGAAATTTGGCAATCTCCATGAATACTAGGTTTATTTAATGATGGCTTCCCGAGAAACCAAGGAAGTTTACACGAGCAATAAGGATTCTGACTTTATTCAGGAGATACTCAGTTCGAATTTCTTCCGGGTTATTATTGACTGGCTTCTTTGTGTGGCTTTCCTCATTATCTCCAAGCAAATGGCGGGTAGCACTTTAAATAAAACCATGGCAGTTTCTTTTCACATTTCTTCCGTCATTCAACGATCATGCTACATTTCGACGTCAAATAGCTTGAGGCTCTGTTAGCGTCGTTAAGTGAACTATAAATAGATTCTCAAGTCTTGAGATTTTATTCAACATCGAATTGAAGACTCAATGCAATTTGTAAATTACGGGGGGATCGGGAAGCAAGTATTAATATTGTAGCGTTCAGACTCGTTACTGGGTAACGACCTCGAAACAATATCCACTGCTAGGCAACAGATTCTTAATAAGCAAGTATACGTAGCCGTTACTGAGTAACGCCTTTACAAACAAACATGTTCCCGCTCTAACAGTCCACACGCAACAATAGAGGAACTGTTGAAAACGGTGTTTTCTATACTGTCCGTGTCAAATATATAACGAGGACACCAGCTGAATTGGAGGCGGGTTCGAATACCTCCACCGTAGCCATGAGAGTCATAGGAGGCAATTAAAAGGGACCTAGTGCCTGGGGTTATAAATGGCTACCCTGTTCCTGGGGGATATAAATACGGGGACCTGACTCTCCAGGTTGGGGGAGTCTCGAATTTGATACAGTAAAATGTGTCATGAGTCTAGCGGGACTTGGACCCGAGAATGATTGCGCTGGCGAGGGACATCAGCAATTGTAAACGATAGACCCATCATATCTTAGGAGAGGTTGTTAAATATGGACTATAACCCCAAGTGTTCAGTTGAAAAAAAAATTCTGGTCGTGAGTCTCAAGGGGCTTGTCGCCAAGATGAAATGATTGACGGTAAACCGCCAGCCTTAAAGTAATTCTGACTCTCTGACTGAGTAACTGAGTCAGTTGTAAGTTAGTCTGTGAAGAGAAGGCTAGGAGTTCTGTGTGAAAAGGGCACCAGCATTGCACTTGGTCAGTTGTCAGGGAATCTGCGAAGAGAATACATAGTGCGTACAGTTAACAGAGAAGCTGTGTGATTGTGAGGCCATAGCTTATTTAAAATTTCGTCACCTGGGCAAGTTCTTTATTAATCCAAGTGGCTTTTATGACGCCCCCATAAATAAAGCCTCTCATTTGATTCCAAATCTGGGATTAAGAAAGGGTTAATCCAAATGGGAAGCACAATAGATCATTGAAGGTCACAGTGCGAGGGTCGAATTCTATTGCCCACCCCTTACACATACTACTACTACTAGCACAGAAGCTAAATAATCTCCTGTTAGAAGCCGTTAACAGGAAAGAACTGGTGATGACACAGCAGACTGAAAAGATTTAGTGTGTGTTTTGTGATTTGTAGAATGTGAAAATTAGCCATAGTGTTACACTTATTTGTAGTTACGATCTAGAAGTGTTCAGTAACTCCAACTACCAATCCAAACCCCGCATAGCCCTCATACACTTAACAGTATCTTATTATCATGCACAATGTGTCTGATGGGGTCGAGGAGATCCACGGTTAACCTCAGGAGAATCCGACCTTAAAGCCGAGAATCGAAACCGATATTTCCAGAATACGAAGTACATAAAAATGGTAACCATTTCACTGCGAGGTTCTGCGACAGATTTTATGCGTTGGAATATTTTTATTGTAACTGATATTATCGACCACCCTTCCGAAAGTTTGTCGATTTTGTTTAATTACACACTTTAAGTCGATTATAGCCTCATTGTGAGAGCAATGTGCAGCCTGCAAGTATCGAATTGAGGACAAACGAGAAGGAAACACAAAAAGAGCAAGAAATGCAGCGCTGCTAGATGGGAAATACGAGACAGTCTAGTCCAGGTCATGCTGTCGATAATTATCGCCTTTCGTGTCGCTAAGCAACAGTGTTGCTACGTAACACAGTAACGTCTGTGAACAATTAATGGTGTCCCTGTCTCACTGTGGAACCTTTCCAGACATGTCTAGTGCAGATATTTTGCGTCTTGTTGTTTCTACAGAGACAAATGCGTAAATTTGAATTCTGGAGTGAAATAGAGCTAGAAGTTCTGGGAAGAACTATTAACCTACTTTCCTTGACACGATAAGGACCGCATAGGAAACTACACGGCCAACAGTCCTTCTGTTGTTGCATGTGTGTTCACTGCGGCGAAAATTTTTTTACCGGGCCGTTGCCTAGCAATGAAAGAGGGATACGCATGTAGACACACAGACTGATCGGAGCGATTCATGAAGTACGCCGTTGAGATGGTTTCACGTGCAATGATACATATATACAAAGTTTCATACAGATTGGTTCAGCCATCCAAAGTTTGATTGTGGGGGAGAGATAAAGAGATACACAGACAGCATGGAGATCGCATAAGCCAAACTTTCATTTTTATTCAAAATAAGGAAAGTAGCTAATGACATAACCAAAGCGGGAAATTGGATTCTGTAGGGGGTCCAGAATAATGTGCTCACTGTTCTTCAGCACAATGCTATGAAAATGTAATTGGAATTGGAGATATAACTCCACGGTTTCTCGACCTTTGCACTAAATTGAGCCAAACCTCGGCAGTGAGAAGCCCCAGGTCTGGCCGAAATTCAGTTTTACGTTGTTACATCATCATCATCATCATCAGTAATCTGTCAAGACGACAGGTCCACAGTCTCTTCCAAAACAATTCCTATAGGCCTATAAAACGAATCGTCCAATGTATTTGGCGGAGCGAATTATTGCGCTGTCACAGTCAATGAGAAGCCACGCCGTTGTCTCATTCCAAATAAGGATTTTTTCCGATGTTTTCATAAATTTTGTGAAGTGGAAACTTACCATTTGTACACTGGACCCTTCAGATATCAATGTCACCCATTGGCCTCTTTGCCCACGGGGAAAAGCTGTCGGTACCCATTGAACAGGTAACTACTGGTAGGTTCGCTCCAGAGTCGACCTAGATGCCGTGGAGAAGAGGCAAGTCCCTGTCTCCTCGGGAATCGAACCCTGAAACGCCAAAGAATGTGCTGAAGTTTCGAGTGGTACAGCTCTGTACCGCTGTTCCGTCCCGGTCTGTCGTTTTCTCTAGCCAGATATCAGTGGAATGAGGAAATCAAGAATGTTGACATTGATAGTGCAGTCATGCAGTACGCATGCGAGAGATGATGAATGAATACAAAGTTTTATCAGAAAACCTGAATAGGATATACCACTTGAAGGACCTAGGTGTAGATGAGACAATAATATTGTGACGTGTATACCCATTGCCAGGCAACGACCCGGTAAACACATTCCAGCGGAAGCAAACACACGTAATAATAGGACGTCCACTGTTAGGCAACGGATTAGTTAACACGCCTCCCTAACAATAGAAGCTGTGTTTTATGAGTGGTCCATGGAAAGTGGTTATAAAGAAGGGTTCGGTTAAGAAGAGTTAGTTGTGAGAAATTGAAAGAGTTCAGTTGAAGAAGGTTGTTTGAATTGGTTGTTGTCAAGAAATGGTTCGAGTTGTGGACATGGCAGTCTAAGCGACTTGAGAAGAAATGACAAGACGACTTTCTGTGTGACTGGAAGTGACAGTGAGACTGTTATAAATCCGTTGCAAGGATACGGCTATTGAAGACAGAATCCTAGTGTGTATGTAACGGCGAACTGTAAAGTGAGCAGATGAGCGATAGCGCTGTGTTACCTGTAGTCCCGAGTCTTAAATACGTGTATAAGATGCACTAAATGCAATCATGTAATACAAAACCCCGTCTATAGTCACCCTTATACGTGACAATATAAAAACGAATCTTAAGAAGTTCGGTTTTAGGGTGTGGACTAGGTTGACTTGAATTAACTTAGGTAGCAGTGGTGGACCTTCGTGTATACAGGTATGCTAATGAACAGTCGGGCCCCATAAATTGTGGGTTATTTCTTGACTTTCCGAGCGACTGTTATATTGTTAAAAAGGACTCAGCTCCAGGATCTATATATCTGTATGGAAATATGTTTTCTAATGTACATAATGCTGTGTTCATGCGTCTGGGAGACACATTGGCGCCGTGACGCCAACACGACCTGTGTATAGAACTGTCTGCAAGCCAGCTGCTTGGACGGAACGCGTCAGAACAACAGCGACAAAAGTTTACTGATATAAGCAGCTTCTTGCACGTTTTACGAGTAGAACTGAGACGGGCCTTCACTGAGGCATGCGCACCAGAGAGGAGAAAGCTTCGGAGACGGTGCTCACGTGCTAGTATCTTTCTATCTATCTATCTCTGTCCGTTCTTCCGTCCGTCCGCCCGTCTGCCTGTCCGTATATGTCTGTCCGTCTGTCTGTATATCTGTCTGTCTGTCCGCTATCCATCCATCTATCTATCTATCTGACTGCCTGTCTGTCCGTCCGGCCGGCCTTCTGCCCGTCTATCTCTCCGTATATCTATCTGTCTGTCCTTCCATCTGACTAGCTCTCCGTCCGTTCGTCTTTCCATCTATCCATCAATCTATCTGACTGTCTGTCCGTCCGTCTGTTTTTCTGTCTGTCTGTCCGTCCGTTCGTCTGTCTATCCATCTATCTGCGTATCTATAAGAACTGAGGTTTTCATGGCGGTGACTATGAAGAAAGCAGTCATTTGGGATGTGGCGCTGTGTATATATTGTGTTAACCGACGTTTCGGAGGAACGTATCGCCTCCATCTTCATGGTAAAAATCTACGAGTGAGGAACCAGCGTGAGCAGGTTGCTGCAGCGATACGTTCCTCCGAAACGTCGATTGACACAAGAACTACACGGCGCCACATCCTACAAGACGGCATTCTTCTATCTACGTATCCATCTAATTAACAGAACCCATGTGTCCGTCTGTCTGTCTAGCCAAATGTCCCGCTTTGTTTCTCCTAAAGACAGAATATTACATGTGTTCGTCTGGGGGAGAGAACACAGGTTTGCTGGCACGTGCATGGACCGCTTGAGACCAGGCCAAGTTACCTCTCCATTTCTTCTTACATAAGAAAATTATTTGGATTATGCTAACAATGGTGTTGTGACGGGACGCGTTTACGCCAGATTACTGTACATAACAAAAACATTGATTCGTGATAGGATCCAAGGGCGATGTTTTTACGAACATGCGAATGAACCGTAAGACTGTGTAAAATAAGGAGATGATTAGTAACTCTCAGACGTTGAACAGGACCATTCGCTCGGTCTCAACAAACTCACTCGTTTGCTCGTCTGTGACGAATGAAAAATCTTTGAATTTAAGGGCTTCTTTTTTAATATTTTCTCCCGTTCTCTCTCTTGTAATCTCCCCGCAGTTTTCGAGACGGCCATGTGAATAGTAAACGGTATGACGCGCGCGCGCGCACGCACACACACACACACACACACACAACGTAATATAAGAGACAGTGTTGCATTTATGCTTCATATGTAACACGACGGTAAGTAGGCATTTGTAGTGATCTGCGCAGGTACTGGTTCCCATGTACAGAAATGTCTGGCCAGTAGAATTTTTGTCTCACCAGTGAAATGAATTGATCATTGAGCCTTACCTTAACGAAAGTTTTGTACTACCGTTTAATTCAATATCTCGAGGGACATTTTTATTAAGGTATTGCATAGCTTTTTTTAGTCCTCTAATTATGACTGTGTGCCGGTCACGGTAGTCGAGTGATCTAAGGGGTGCGCTGTCTTCGCTCTCTCGGAAGCCGGGATCTTGGGTTTGAATCCCACTCAGAGGATGGATGTTTGTGTGCGTTTTTCTGTGTTTGTGTACAGGTAGAGGCCTTGCGACGAGCTGATCACTCGCCCAAGGAGTCCTACCGTATGTGTAAGATCTAGAAAAAAAAAACCGAAGTGAAACGGAGAAGTTCATTGAGGTAGGCCTAGGCCCACTGGGGCTGAAGTGCCACGGGGAAAAAAAAATATTACTGTGTGATCGGATGTTTATGAAATGTAAGTTGTATTTTGGAGTCGATCCCAGTGACCGCGCGATCTAAGGCATGAATTATCTTCGCCCGCTCGAATGCAGTGATCGTGGGTTCGAATCCCACTCAATGCATACTTGTCTGTGCCCGTTTATTATATTTATGCTGTTCCCTGTGTAGGTAGCGGCCTTGCGACATGCTGATCCCCCGTCCAAGGAGTTCTACCGACTGTATATAGGATTAAGAAATTTAAAAAGAAGCCAAGGCCCAACAAAGGGCCCTGGAGCCATAATAATAATTCAATTCATGTTTATTTAAGTGCAAACTTAACAGCACAGTGGCCAATTACAAAGTTAGCACGAGTACACAGAAATAAACAAAAATAATTAAAGAGCAAAATACAAAATATGACAAAATATTCTTTATGAATATCCTTTACATCGAATTCTTTTGCCCACCAAAAAACGCACAACAGAACGCTGTTCTTCGTTAATACACTCCTCAAGCACGGTCGCCATTTTGACTACTGAAAGCAGTCTCTGAACATGCGCATGCGCGTCAGCTACCTAGACTCTCATGAAGTTTGACTGTGCTACTACCTAGTGATACACGCTGTTGTGCCCTGAAGGCCGACTCCCGGTAACATGTTAAAAGAATATTTAATTTTTATTTTAGGGGAAAAATGTTGGCTAGAATAGAATTAGTTTTGGGAAATACTTGCAAGACGTACGAAAGAGGATGTAAGAAGGATTAAGAAACTTCAAGGAATTTCTGCGTATGGAGTTAGACAAACGTTAGCCTTTGACGCGTCGATGTCCAGTCAGCAGAATGACGTTGAAGGTACGCCGACATGCAAACTCTACAAAATCTACACTTGAGAAAGATGGGGGAACGTTTGCACGTAAAAGTGTTAGCCAAATGGACTAGCAGAAAAGGGGCGTGTACACCCCTACGGATCCTACCCAACGAGAGCAGCCCCCTTTGGATAAGACGTCATTGGAAGCGGACCTGCACCCCCCGGGAAAGTAATGAGTTAGCAAGAATAAAGGTATATAACCCGGAGAGCAAATTATTATCAAAACGATTCAAACAGTAATTTTGGCCATTTGTCGCCGAAGGCCATGCTGGAAGAGGCATCGACTAGATGTCGGGCAATGCCATCCGTCTGCAGTCTCAACGCAAAGTAAGTGAAACTACTCTTATCTCCATGCTTAATAACTGTGATATTATTAAAGTGTAACTTCCCAAATGGGCTTGAATTAGGAACGTTACAACAAGTGTACAAGGCGTAAGAGTGATTCATCAGAGAAATTCAGAGGTAGACATGTGTAATATAGAGACAACAGAGGGTGTGTCTAGCTGCAGGGATGTGTAAAGATATATATAGTGGATGAGTAGAATAGGAGGAGGAGACTAGCGACCCGCAACTGGGTGAAAGGAAGGCTAAGATGAGGTCCAAGAATCGTCTAAGAAGGTGCAATGTGTAATCCGACACCAGTCGGCTCTTTAATTGTGATATTACTAAAATGTATATAACTGTATATTGATTGTGTATAACTAATATAGGGTAGCATAGGGTGAGGATGTGGGTTTCTGTTGTTGTGATTTCCTCCCTTACCACATTTCGCACCTGCGCCCTCCTAACAAGCCCCGTGAACTGTGTGCCCCTAGCCAAGGAAGCAACGATAGATGAAGTAATTTATCAGTTTCCTTAGCCCTCCCCTGTGACTGCAGTACACACGTAGAAAACTTACTGCGTCCATTGCAGCTATTTTACTTTCATTTGTGGCCTATTTACTGGCTCTTATTTGTATTTCGGGTCTACCGACATCTGTCATTGATCCCACAAGCTCCTCTCCTCATCTCTCTCTTCTTTAGGGCCGTTACTAATTCATTCCTCTTTCTATTGGTTCGCTACGGTCTTCTGAGTACGCTAGGCGAAACCAGTTAACAAACAGGCCGCGCCATAGCTCAAGCTGTTAGTCGCTGGCTTCCCACCGCGGCGGCCCGGGTTCGATCCCGGGTCTGGTCAAGTGGAATTTGTGGTGGACAAAGTGGCTCTGGGCGGGTTTTCTCCTAGTACTTCAGTTTCCCGTGCCAATCTTCATTCCACCAAATTCTCCATCATCATAATCACCCGGGGCAGGTTCAATAGGCCAATCAGTGGCCGTACCGAGTGGACCCAGTTGGACTCCACCCCCCACTAAGCGAATTTAAAAAAAAAATTAATTGTCAGCGCATTTTCAATACACTGATACGAGAATGTGAGACATTTTTTTTCTGGAAGGAATAACAATAATATACTATAATGTATGCCCAAAATTACAGCACCCACAAAATATCGGATATTGGATATCCCAAAAAAATGCGTGCGAACCGTTGAGCGCAGCTCATATCTAACTCGAGTCATTGCTGTGTTATTTAACAACGTCGTTCCAACTTAAGTGCTTATAGATATGTGAAGGTAGTGTTTAACCTTTCAAACAATCAGCCATCTGCCTGAACATAAAAAACTTACGTTTTGCTGAATCGATGTCTTAGATATTTCTTATCATTCTTACAATAAAAAGAAATTATTTCCCTGAAGGGCCTATATAATGAGACGCATTGTGCTTCCTGTGATATGAAATAAAATTTTAAGCACCAGTTGGATAAAGTGGCCAGGGCGTAAAGCTGAACACTCACCTCCAGCTAGTGCCGAGTGTCAAAAAATACATGGATCTATACTTCCACTCCCCCATATCTTCATGGGACAGTCCTTAGTTTGTAAAACACAGGGACAACTTTACTCAACATGTCCGATGTACGACATTCTTTGTCAATAATTTATCGTCACTTTGTTAATCGAAATTATAAAGTCAGGTTTTTTTATTATAAGGACTGGAATCATTGCATTGCATTGCAAGACAAAAGACCAATGCACTGACCGGCCGACAATGTTTTCTGTAGTTGCAGTTCTGGCTGATGGCAAGTGGTATGTTTTTGTGGTGTACCACTTGTGAACACGAAGCACACGCTCGGTTTACAGATATAAGAACATGATGTACTTTTATCTGTCGGTTTATGAACGTATATCGTTAGTTTCACCAAACTCAAAACCCTTTTTATACAAAACTCTTGAAATCTCTGATGCAGTTCGGAACTGGATGAATAGTTACACAGCACTGCAGTCCTCTGTTCCATTGTCTGGAGTAGCATTACAATCTGTTTCAACTTGTTTGATGGATAACTGGCCGGGGCACGAGTATTGGGGCCAAACTAAAGTAATTCCATATCGGAAAGAAAATGTGTTTCTTGTGCAGTTTAATGTCCTGAAATCTTGCCGTAGGGACGGTCGAGGATCTGGAAATTGTTTATGCGTCCTTTGCACGAACATTTTAATGAGGTTCTCGGAAAGATGGTTGTTCCTGCTCATGGGATTTCGGTATTCTTTTAATTTGTTTCCGTTCGCGATACGTAGAAAGTCCAATGAAGAACTTGTAGAATGTCGGATGCTTATATCGGTGCAAATCTACCTAAAACTTAACTCAAACTGAAGAATACTTTTAATGAGTTGTTAGCAACTCGGGTAGAAATTTGCCAGTGTTTTGGAAGAACCTGCTGTCTCCAACCTGAGGGTAGAGAAACACGAAAATTACAGACTTGTCAGATGTAACGCCGTATAGTCTGACCAAAGTTTCTTAAGAGTTCCTCTGCCTCTATCTTCAAGCTCGAATCTTTTCTACCTTAAGGATGGAGGCAGAGTTTGGAAACTGTTGCAAATTTTTGACAGTCTCTTAACCTGAAGATGGAGTACTTAGGGTTTCCGAAGCGTTGGTAACTTTTAAGCAGACTCCCTTCAACCTTGAAGATGCAGTCAGTATGTTTGTGCATGTCGTTGGTAATCATGGCTTGATTTTCTTGGTTTTATTCAGGCCCGCCAGGCATATTCCAGGATATTAATTGTACTGAGCCATGAGAGCGTTTTTGCAAATCCTTTTCCAATTCATCACTGATCTGTGACGTCATTCGATGCCATATTTAGTCTGATAATGTCGTGAGAATAACCCACAAAATATTCTGCTAGACTCGTTCATAGGCTGACGACGTAGACTGCACGGTTCTACTTTACACTTGACGTCCTACCAAACATTCTCCTGCCTTGTAAATGTTCAGTAACAAGGTACTCCGTAACGGCGGTAATTACCAGGATACACGGCGTTATATCTTGCCTTAGCTTCTTTAGATTGGCTACTCTGTCGCATTTTCAATTCAACAGAACCTCCACCTCCTGACCGACAGACACTTGAATCGAAATTGTAGCTGAGAAGAGTGATTATGGTTGTCCCGTCGTTTTTGTGCTGTTGAGCCGTCACCACTCACGTGACGTATAGTACGGGCGTTATTTATTCAAAATCCTGTTGTCTTCTGTTTGGGTTGGTCAGTTGGGCCGCTCTCCTTTCGGATAGCGAGACTCATTTATCTTTGCAAGGTACCGAAAGGGGGGGGGGGAGGCAAAATGAATTTAAAAATACCGGTATATCAGACGTAGCCTCAAGTTTGGGCCTGGTTTGTTTTTTGTATTTATCTATTTTTTGGCACTTGTTTGCCTCGTTTGTGATGTTATTACTTTAAGACTCTCTCTCTCAAGAACTGGCTTCGATGTAACTTTTGTTAACTTGGGCAAAGTAGTTTTATGTTGAACGTGGTCCGAGCGGGCGATGTTCTGCATACAAAGAAGAAGTTTCGTCAGCAGCTTGCAGCCTTCCTTGTCTCTAACCATTTCCACTTGAAAACAAGTCTAGTTTCCAATTCTAAAGCGAAGGCGTGTCACACTCAGGGTTACTGAGTTTCTTTGCTTTTTCCATTGAATGAAATTCTAAAATAACACAACATTTCGGAAACTTGATGCATCCTTCTTCAGGGGAAATAGTAGTTTGATCCGTTTCCACGGTAAATTAGATTTGCTCTTTCTATCGGACCCAGATATGTACATGCCTCTCCAGTGGTTTTCTCTGAATACAGAAACAGATCTAATTTCGAAAACTTTGTAATTTTTTAAGAACATCCGACGTTGGACAAAGCCCGGAAACGCTACGAATCCATGTCCACTACTGTTACATTGGGCTCATAGGCGAAAACCACATCTTATACTGTTAATTGACCAAAATCACATAGCAGCCCTTAAATTGGCACATTTCAGTTTGAAAAGTTTTCATGTCTGAAAGTACCAGTAATTCTGTGCAATGCATTTCGCTCATAGCATGAAAATAGTTAAATTCATTGATACAGAATGACAAGAATTATATAATTTATAAGTGTACACGATACGAATCGCCAGGATTTCTGTGGGAGGGGATCAGCCACAAAGTCTAACTTCTTACAAACTTAGGGCTGGAACACACACAGCGACATCGGTCGTAAGGAAAAATGTCGTACGATTTTTTTTTTGCCGTACGACCTCCTTTTCGCACTAGAGCGACCAAATACATTTCTTTGTTCCCCGACTGTCGTACGGTAGATGTCGCATGTCGTCACGTATGAAAACTAAGACTACACTTTATATTCTACTACTTTATACGACACGAACCGTACGGACGTCGTACGACCGATGTCGCTGTGTGTGTTCCAGCCCTTAGGTTTAAGCCATTTAGAGAGTCGTCTGTCAATTCAGGAGAGATTTATGAAAGGCAATTAATTTTGGTACTGATGTTTGGTATATTTCCATCTTTTCATCAATTGTGATTCTTTTTCAAAAATCAAGAGGGGGAAAATGCCTGGTTCTGCCCTGCTGGCGTCCATGTGTACACGTCATGAATATGTCCCTGTTGACAGTTTATGCTTATATATAATCCCGGAGTTGTGTATGTCTTCAGCTAATGCGTTTCGATGCACGAAAGTTATCCAGTCCCTTTTATCCATCCACACTGTTTTCTTCTTCTTCTTCTCTTTTCCTCTTCTTTATATCTTCCTGTTTCGTCTCATAGGTCTCTTTCCTTTGTCGTTAATTCTGATTTCCTTCCCTCTATTCCCTTTCCAATCATTCTTTCTACATGGCTAAATCACGTGGTCATATACGACTTGTGTCACGTGAAGTGTTAAAATTTCGTCTAATTTTTGTTTTTATCGCCTACTCCGTGTTTGTTATTTGTGAAATATGAACACGGAAATGTGGAGAGTAAGGAAAAAAAGAAATGCTTTATATTTCCGTACAAAAGCGTGACTGAAATGGAACCTGGATTTGAAGATACCTGCGTCTATTGAAAGAAGACAATCTAACCTCCACAGTACAGATGCACGTAGTAATTGGTGTAATATTATCTCTAATAAAGAAAAACAGTTATCACAGAGATGGAAATGAAAAACAAAACTTTTAACGGGAAATTGTTTGCACTTCGTGTAGAAGATTCGACCGCCTCTGTGGTATAGTGGTCAGAGTTCCTGGCTACAGACCTAGAGGTCCGGGTTCAATTCCCGGCGATACCAGATTTCCTGAGAAGTAGTGGGTCTGGAACGGGGTACACTCAGCTCGTGAGGATAATTAAGGAGCTATTTCAAGGAAATAACAGTTCTGGTCTAGAAAACCGAAATTAACGGCCGTGGGGATCCGTTGCGCTGACCACACGACACCCTCTATCCGTTAAAGTTGGCACTAACTTCGCCGACAAGCGGCGGTAGCTCGTTCGGTATAGTTCGCTTGCGGACTCAAGTCACGGAATTTGTTTGTTTTTTATATAGAAGAAACACTTATGTGAGATCTGAAGTTGTCACGGCGGTGAATATTAAGATTGCGTTGCTCTTGGGTGTAACGCCGTGCAAACTTGTAGGTCAACAGTAGGAAGTTAGGTAGTTAGGTAGGTGCACGGTTATCTTCAACTTGAAAAATCAACAGATCACACATTGAAAGCGGTCTGATGTAGAAATACGACCGCTAGAGTGCAGTCATTTGCTCGTTTATAACAGTCATTAATTGCAGTTCTGAAGCGATCCGTTAATATGGCTTGCAGAATACAAATAGTACTAGTTGTCGAGTTCAAAATCTTTTTCTACACCGTCACTGCCATTTGAACAAAGAACAAAGCTGTCCCTATGCCTAATCCCCACGACACTAAGGCATATAGAATACATATAGGTAAAGCTCCACGCATTCCAAATTTCGACGTTTGTAGAGTGGTCATCTACACTTTCCGGCCGCTTAATTACCGGTAGCTCTTTTAAATAAAATGACCATAAAATTCATCACAAGGTTATGTATTTGCCATTAGGGCCTAGGGAAAATTAGGTTGATTATTAATTTATTCTTACGAAATGAGATACAGCACAAATTCAGCCTAATTCTTTTAAGCAAATGATGATTTGCCCAGTTCAGTTGCATATGCGCGTGCGTCGATGACGGAACAAGGTACGTAACTTGCCATTGGCCAGCCTCTGCGCAAGCGTTAGTGACAAAGGGGTTGGCTGATGACGTGGTTGCTGTTTCCATCTTCATTAAATTACGCGAATTTGTGCTTGTATTTGAGAGATTTTAAGTTTACTTTTGTGCTTAATGTTATTGGTGCTGAGTTAAGATATGTTTTAGCGTAACTTGTGTAAGAAGAACAAAATTGCATAGGGGCACATCTCAATTTATATCATGAGAAATAGCGAAAAAATGGGATTCGACTTGCGGATTCTCAGTATAAGGACACATTTTTAGGACCCTGTCCCTTCCATATCACGGGGGGATTCTGTGATCATATTGGTTGTTAGTTGATGAATCATTCGATGAATCAGCTTCTCAGGTTCCTCTGTCGTGCCCCAGTTACTGAGTCATTCACCTTGTCTGGCTTTAGTTGAAGGCCGTGTCTCTCTGAGTCCCTCGTGTAGTGCCCCAAATGTGGACCCATATTATTACTGGTGACTCATCAGTGAAGGGAGCGAGATGCAGTAAGTTGCAGGCTTACCAGTTAATCGGTCAAGGTGTGAAGGAAGTGCGCTGGAGGGGGCGGTTTGCCCAGTCTACGATTTCTCATTTCGTCATCAGCTTCAAACCGAATTGCGAGTAAAACGGTGACAAGTAACCGAATTGTCCAACAGTTAACCTTTCCATTTATTTGTATGCAATTGGGATATTTTCCGTTCATCTACGCTTATCTCCCAAATAACCATTTCTCATAATGCTTTCTGAAAAAAAATTACAATATATTTCTCAGCTCCCATGCTTGCTATATGCCCCACAAATCTCATATTCTTTGATATGATCACCTCGGTGATATTTGACGAAGAGCACCAATTACGACTACCTATATAATTGTTCTTATGTCGGTGACTGAAGATTTCCGTCTTCTGGGATGTTACGCTGCGAAGTCTTTAAGCCAATTATTGACGTTTTAAAAGAACCTTCTGTCTCTATCTTCGTAATATAATATGCAGGAAGCACGACAGTCCGAAACGTCGGTAAATTCTTTGATAATTGAAGTGTACTGTCTCCAGGATGTGATACCGTATAGACTGGTAGAAGTTCCCGCCCTATTGTCGGTATCTTCGGACCGAAGGTAGCAAGCTGCTTGTTTCTTGTTCGTTTCCTGCTTATCATGAAGATGGAGGCGGTATCTTCGACTGAAACATAGGTGAACTTATACCAGAAGTCACGTTCCAGAAGATGACGGGCTTATTCTTCAACATCGTTGCTGAGAGAACTTACAGATCCAGCATTTGTGAGAACTCCTTTATCAATCATCGCTAATCCAAACTATATTCTGTCTTTTCAGAGAGGGGGAGGGGGAGATCAGAGAGAGAGAGAGAACAAGTCGCACACCCATACAAGACAAAACCGGTAGGTAAAATTTCTTGGTCTGAGACCTATAGTCATTAATCTCTTGCTTTTGAAGGTACGACACTGGAAGACGGAAGATTTTGAGCTACAGAACGAGTCTGCTGAATTTAGTGTAGCGCGTAGAGCCGATTCTATGCAAGGGCTTGGGCAACACGTTCCCACGGCAACGGATACGTATGCAACAACAGGGGTACTTTTGGAAACGGTGTGTTCTACTCAGTACATGCAAAGGGATTATAAAGAGGACAATTGAAGCAAGAGTAGTTCAGTTGGAATGGAGCCGCCTTTCAGAGACCACATGAACACGGAAGCAGAGGAATAACAATTGTTAGAAGCCGTTACCAGACAACTAATTGTGAAGACACTGCGATTTTGAAAATACTTAGCGTGGTGTTGTAAAATGTGGAAATATCGATAGTATTATTTGTATTGACGACCTGAAAATGGTCAATAAATCCAATTATGTGGATAAGTATAGTATACTGTATTGAATATTTGTGCGTGTCATTCTTGGGAGATGGTGTTAAACCTTGACGCATCATTCGATAACATGTAGGACTGGAAAGGAATAAGAGAGAGGACAAGGGCAGTTAACAGTAACGAAGCTCAAATGAATGACGGCACGTCCCATTAAAGTCTCAGCGGGGTTTACGCCACTGCTCAAAAATGTTTTGGCTATTTTTATATTATGATTCAATCGTGTGAAGACTTTCCAAGAATGGCCCCTTACTTTGAAGTTAGAAGCGTTTTAATGCAAACATTGCGGTCACCTTGAAGATGGAGATGAGTGGAAACCGATCTGTATCTAAATTGGTTATGATAAAATGACCGCCTCTGTGGTCTAGTGGTCAGAGTTCCTGCCTACAGTTCCAGAGGTCCGGGTTCGATTCCCGGCGTTACCAGATTTTCGGAGAAATAGTGGGTCTTGAACGAGGTCCACTCAGCCTCGTGGGGGATATTTGAGGACCTATTTCAAGGAAATAGCGGCTCCGGTCTAGAAAACCGAGATTAACGGCTGTGGGGATTCGTTGTGCTGACCAAGCGACACCTTTTGTCCGCTTAAGTTGGCACTAATTTCGCTCGGTCAGTATAGTTCGCTTGCAGACTCGAGCCACGGAGTTTGTTCTTGTTTTTGGTTGTGATAATGTAGGTTGTACTGAACTCCCCTAAACTGCGTTCATTTTCGTGCTGATATATTATTTGTTGTTTTGTTTGACAAACCTAATCGGCTTCCAAATACGTACATATCTAATCATGGTCCTCTTGGATGTGACTCCCGTAGTTTGGTACATAGGTTCTGGCGTTTCGGAGGAACTTGCTGCTCCATTTTCAGAGTAGACTTATTCTCCTCTGGAGATGGGGGTAGCAACGTTGGTAAGTTTCCACCAAACTACGCGACGTCACATGCCAGAAAACCTTAGACTTAACCTCTGAAGCAAGAATTTATTCTAAATAATGTGTGCTTTAAAATGTAGTGCTTATCTCGTAGACAACACACTGTATCTATATCATAAAGACGGACCAGTTAGTGGTGTTCAGGGAAATAATTGCTTTTATTCTGAGAATTGTGACATAAATTGATTATATGGGCAAAATTTGTAAGATTTTTAAATCTAAATAAGATGGTACATAACCACTGTGCTTTAATTGTCACCGCTGTGAGAATCTTGGCTCCAACAGAATCCTTTGTTAAAAGCCACCGGAAAGGAGCAAAGCAGCGCGTGCGCTCTGACATACAACCTCTGTTGTCTAGAGACAAAACGGTTCCAGGACATGACCTCACAAGTAGAAAGGGGGCAGAACTAAGATCGCTTGCTTTGATACGGAATGGAAAACTAATGTAAGAATGTCAGCGTGTAAAGTTAGATTGATTAAACTCTGTTGCCACTCCGTACCATAACTCCTTATAGTTAAGTAACAGTTACCCACCATTTAGCAAATGTCACCTCCCACTCTCCTAACAACGAACATAAAGGAACCCACTCGATGTTGGCTGGGTGAAAGAACTGAGGAAGTAACGGGAAGAGAAGTCACGATATTTGAAAAAGAAATCTGGAGATTTGAGAGTCTCACAGCTGAGGAGGAGGAGGAGGAGGAGACGGAGGAGGAATAGGAAGAGGATGATGAGGGGAAGAAAAAGGAGGAGAAGAAGGAGACGGAGGAGGATGAGGAAGGGGAGGAGAGGAGGAGAAGGGGAATAAGAGAAGAAAAAGGAGGAGAAGGAGGAGGAGCAGAAGAAGAAGGAGACGGAGGAGGAATAGGAAGAGGATGATGAGAAGAAGAAAAAGGAGGAGGAGAAGAAGAAGAAGGAGACGGAGAAGAAGAAGATGAAAAAGAAGAAGACGGGGGAGGAAGGGGAGGAGAGGAAGAGAAAAAGGAGGAGAAGGAGCAGAAGAAGAAGGAGGAGAAGAAGAGGAAGGAGGAGGAGAAGGAGAAGAAGAACTGCGTGACCGCGCCAATGAAGTGTCGTGGTTGAAATGACCATCGATGTCTCGAATCTAGGACGTTAGCTCTCCAGTTTTTGACGATAGCTTCCCGGAATTTCGAGCGGTTCTTATGCGAATTTTGTACGGCCATTTGCCCCGAGAGCCCAGTGCAGCAGGATCCATGCGGCTATGGGCAGTAACCTGCTATTATATGCACTGCGCAGGGCCCAAGTATTATAATGTATCAGAAATGCTAAAGAGGGAACGAGAAGTTGATGGGAAGATGGGGTGAGGCGTTGATACATGATTGGCTCTGGGGCACTTTGAAAGTGACGTAATACACGAGATAAACGGTGCAACGGCCTGGCCTAACCCGGCCAAACTTTACGTAGGTTACCTCAACAGCTTATCGGCTACCGTAGTAAACCTTCCCTAGTGCATATGAATCTTCAGTGGCGGACTGGCCAAGCACTTGAGATTATAAAAGAAGAACAGAGATGGTATTGGGACTTTCTGTGCTAGCTTCACGCCCCGATTGCTTTATTCCCAGGGAAAGAAGACTATACCGAATTTAGAGGAGGCTGGGTGGGCCCAGAGCTAGTCCGAAAGGTGTGGCGAAGAGAGAAATCTCTTCCTTTGTCGGAATTGAACCATAGCCCAGTAGGCATTCACAATAGGGCTTATAGACTGAGACACCCTGGCTCAGCATTAATGTATAGCCTCGTAGTCACTTGTGTGTTCGTCCGCATTCTATCTCCTAAGCCACTTCATGAATTTCAATGTGGGTTGTGTTTGTTAACTGTCACTCCCCACTTTCATGACGTTTAAATAAGAGTAATGGATTTTGTTACAAACGGCCCACAAATCGAGTCCACACACTCCCATCCTTTTTCTTTAAGGTCTATTTTAGTATTATCCTTCCTCCCGAACATAGGATTGCAGGCGGTAGTTTAGTTGGTTAAGTTACTATGCTACAAGCCAGAGGGTTTCGGATTTGACTCCCGATCAGGTCACTAGATTTTAAATTGACCTAAAATTTCCAGCTTCACTATGGCCCTGGGGTCCACTCAGCCTCTAACAGAAATAAGTATCAGGAATCTTCCTGGGAGTAAAGTGTGGCAGACTGGCGCATAAGGCTGACATTCTCACCGTCATGTGTGAGCCGATTGTTTAGAAAATGTGGGAGCCTCGAAGTCTCACGACGCTATGGGTGTTCACGGCCAGTTACAGGGATAGTTTTACTTTTTTTAACCCAAACACAGTGTGTTCCTAATGGTTCTCTCCTTCAGGTTTCCCTGCCGAAACTTCTCCCATCCGTGTCCAAGGTCCCTGTACAACACTTCTTGGAGCGATGACTTTTTTAAGACGAGGAGCTCTTACTGTCACTCGCAACTCTCAAGGTGGAGGACCAGCCCTCATTGGGTCTCCGCGACTGCTTATTCAATATATTCGCAGCTACCCTTCACATCTGGAGGCCGTCTCCTCCACCCGCAACCCGAGACAACACCGTGCCATAGGGGCAAGGGACCCACATAACACGAAGAAGCACGTCTAATATCGACCCTGTTTCGAGGCATATCGGTTGATGCATCTTCAAGTGGAGAAATCAGACTCTGCAAATGGGCAGTGCACGCAGTCATATCTGCACTTGCACTGTGTTGCACATCGAGAGGTTCAAGCCCTCCATGGATTTGATTCGAAAGACAGGCCCCGAGGTGTTCACGTGCACATCACCACGGCGGGTACGAGTGCGCTAAAAGGGGGTCTGTAAGCGTCACGTCCGTACGTGATGAGTTATTGCTTCTCGACAAAGTCCAGGACCCTCTCTACTCCAGTCCTACTTACTATATATCCAGGTGGTACTGAGTCATTTTGTGTTACAGAACAACGCGATGTCATGAAAGTTTTTTTCCTCTTAGTTTTGATACTTATCTCTTCTTTTTATTCACCTTTGTGGTCGCAGCTGAATGGAACCGGCCTAGGTACATGTTTATCGAACCTGTGCGTAGAAGGTCGAAATATACTAACATGTTGAACAGTAGAATGGGGCCTATAAAGCCACATGTTGTCTAGTTTTGAATTTATTTATAAAATCTGAGGCTCCGACGATGCTAAATGTAAATATAACTCAATCGTAAATTCCCCCTCCCCGCGTAACGTACGTATAGTATAAATATATATAATACATATAAATATAATATAAAACCAATACTGAAAAAAAAAAGAAAGATCACAGTGGCCGGCCCGTCTCTCTTGAGACTTTCGGCCTGCTGCTTGGTAAGTTGCTATTAGAAAATGGAAAGAAAGGTTATTAATTCACGCCCATGATAGGTAAGTTATGCTAATACACAGAGGTGTTACTGCTTCTAGTATGTAGCCCTGTCGATAATGCAAGTTGTAAAGTCAATAGAAAGTCCGTCGAGTGTAACAATTTTTTAGGTCACTTCTTTATCACTTTTGCCTTACATGTTTCTGTTTAATAAAACCATCATCAGAGGCACATAGTACAATCATGAAAACACTGTCGTTGTGTGTACACAACACACAACGCATAGGAAACATCTAACCATAAGCCTATACAACCTCAAGCTGACATCTCCCATCATCGGGATGAATTAACAAGGAGGAGCCTAACATTTTACTTCAAATGTTTTAAACTTTTAAATATTTTAACATTGACGTTTTAACTTGAGGGCAACTTCGGATGGAATGTGAGAGTTGAACGTGCATTCAATAATCCTAGCGAGTGTTATGCTTTTACACATCGACATATTGTAGCAGCGTCCACGCAGCATATATACTGTGTACATTTAAACAACGACAGTGTTTTCATGATTGTACTATGTGCTTCTGATGATGGTTTTATTAAACCGAAACATGTAAGGCAAAAGCGATAAAGAAGTGACCTAAAGAATTGTTACACTCGACGGACTTTCTATTGACTTTATGATTGATAGTGTAACGGACCAAAAATGAAACAATTCAAATGCAAGTTGTAGTATTATCACTTTTTTAGTTCCCGTAATATTGATGCCTTAAAAAATAAAGTAAGTGGTGACGTAAACAGTTTTACAGCCAGGGTTTCAGAAGGTTTATATGCTACGAGTATTTGGTGGTCACAACTTAATTGAAGTCAGAGGAACGGATTTCTTTACGTTCGTATCACAAGCCACTAGTAATACACCCAACCATTTTCTTTTGAGAATAAAGAACAATTGAAACAATATTCTCGTTATGTTGCTCATTATTATGAAAGATTGTGATCAAGGGTGGAGTAGGCTCTGCAGAACTAGGCGCGTGCTCCAGCTCAATAGAGGAGCCCGAAGGAATGACCAGCAAGTATTAAAAGGAAATTATTGTAATGTAGACTCGTGAAATTGGACCTACAGGTGTCGATGTTGGGAAAGATTTTTATGACGTCTTAAGGCGTTGAAAATGGATTCTTCAAAATAAAGGGCTACTACATGCATTTTCCCTTGCTTACAGCCCTAATTGTTACACATGCTTCTTACTTGTAAGGAAGGAAATACATTGACAGCATTCGAGAACTTTTCGATCCTAGTGGCTACCTGGTTAAATGCGCCCATGGTCACAGACATAGGCAACTGCGAGCCATGTCTAAAGAGGCTAGCATATTAACCTTGGGCATGTAATGCAGTAATGCCAGAAAATTATACGTGTAAACTACTTCATCATGTAGCATTAAAAATTAGTCTTGTTTTAAAATATATGTATGTGCATTATGTAACAACATACTGACATTTATTGACGGTCTGAACATGTCCAAACTATAACTATAATTTTGCCTGTGATTCTGTATTGGTATGAAACTTGGTCTCTTACATTAAGGGATGAACTTAGACTGAGGGTATTTGAGAATAGAGTGCTGAGGAGAAAATTTGGATCGAGGAGAGATGAAGTGACATGAGGTTGGAAAAAACTACGCAATGAGGAGCTTCATAGCTTGTATTCTTCTCAGAGTATAATAAGAATAATCACGACAAGGAGGATGAGATGAACAGGGAATGTAGCACGAATGAGAGAAAAGAGTAATGTGCATAGGATATGGGTGGGAAAACCACAAGGAAAGAGACCACTAGGAAGACCAAGACATAGGCGGATGGACAATATTAAAATCGATCTTGGATAAATAGGATGGGATGGTATGGTGTGGATCGATCTGGCTCAGGATAGGGGCCAGTGGAGGGCTTTTGTGACCACATTAATGAACTTTCGGTTTCCATAAAATGCTGGGAAGTTTTTGAGTAGCTACAGAATTGGCGGCTTCTCAAGAAGGGCTCAGCTTCATGAGCGAGTGACTTGTCCCGACTCTATAATATAACACGGGATTCAAAAGTGACACAAGTAAAACAAATTTATGATTTGTATAAATTCGTGTTTAAAAGTTTATTTGAAAATTTTTCGTGTTTTCCCATTGATGATAGTGACCTCAGTGTGCTTCTTTCTTTGCTAGAATAAGAGTAATTAAATTAATTAGAATAAATTTGAAATTGATAAGTAGGCATTTTCCTTATTGATAACTGGCTGTAACTCGGCTAGTCAAGGAATTCTCCGCCTTTCATCGACCTCGTGTTCCAACTAGCCCACCCGTAACTTCGTCTACCCTGAAGACAGAAGCATTTCGTGCTCCGAAACGTTTATTTCTCCGTGCAGACATCTTTATAGAGTTGAGGTTCCAACAACGGTAGATGTCAGAAAAAGTCTTCTCAGATGTGGCGTCGTGTAGTTTGGTTGATAGCTAAAAGCGTTTCAGAAGAACCCTATGACACGATACTCAACACAGAACTAAGAGGCTATTTCGAATCTGGGTTCCGAAAAAGACGGTGAATTTCTTGATTAGCAGAGTTACTACCAGCTTGCGAAGAAGGATTCAGTTCAGTATTGAGGGGGTGGGTTTCCCCATTCACCGCGACTGATAGTCTATTGTACATCCCCCTTTTAATTTCTACCGTCTCCATCCCCTACCGATACTGGTGCTCGCTATCAACCCCTTTCTGCCAGCGAGGTTTCTACCCTCTACTTAGCAGTGGTATTTAATAGTTAGTCCCTTTCTGTCAGCGAGTTAGTCCCTCCTCTGGCAGTGGTACCTAATACTTCAGCCCCTTTCTGCCAGCAAGGTTTCTACCCTCTACTTGTCAGTGGTATCTAATAATTAGTCCCTTTCTGTCAGCGAGGTCGTCCCTCCTCTGGCAGTGGTACCTAATACTTCCCCATCTATCGGAGGCATTGGAAACTATTTGGGCGGGAAACTTTTTGGCCTGATTTAGCTCAGAGGCCTCCTAGAGGCATGAGGTTCTTTTAAGTGCCGTAAATCTACGACACGGGACCCACGGCTTAAAGTCCCTCCCGGAGGACTTGTTCCCTGAATTTTTCCGCCCTTAAAAATTCCACGACCTCCACCGGGTTTGAACCCGCGTACCTTGAGTCATGAGGTGGGAACGTTACCCCTAGAGGCCGCTTGCGAAGAAGGATACTCCACGGAGTTACGTGAAGTTTGGTTTACGGGTCCTGTGAACGTATCTCACAAACCTTGTCCTTGTCTTTGTGGAATATGTAAAGTAGCAATGGACTGACGTTCCTAGCGTCTCCTGATTCGTATCTACATCTCTCACACTTTATGGAATGTCTGTCTCTCGGCCTATAATTTTTGCACAGTGCTAATTGGCGGAGACAGTGTAATACTTACGGTTGTATTTTATAGACACCTGGCAAGAATACCTACAACACTGTTATTAGGTTTACCCTGAAGAATCTTATATTGATCTACAATAAATATATGTAGAGAAAGGTCCGTAGAATGCTCACAGCATTTGTAGCATCTATAAATCGATCGTTATCTAATATTAGTTATAAGAATGTCTCGGAAACGGTCTATCATTTTCTTAGCTCGTCGCTCAGACCGCCAATGTAGCAAGCACAGTTGACTTTTGTTACACACGCTTTCGTTAACCTCATTTTTATGCATCCACTGTTTTATTCCAGTGTCTTGAGGACCAACCGTGTCCTATCCGCGTCCACGGCAGATGCTGCCGCGCATGACCATCGAGTTGCGCGCGCAGCTTCCCTGACTCGTCCAACGGTTCAGATCGTTCGGATACATCGTTTTCCTCGTCATACATCGTGCTTAGTGTTTGTTGAGTGCGTTCCCCATTTTGCATGTATATGATATCCGCGTAGATTTTCAGGAAAGCAACCTCAGTGCATAACCAGGGTCACATGTATAAACAAAGAAAAAACAAACCTGTGACACGGGAGGATTTAACCTGCAACGAATCAGATGTTATAACAGGGGAACTGAGAAACTCTGGCTGTCGCTCTTCACACTAGGATTCAACAATTAACCGCGAGCGTGTTTATGGCGCCGGCAGGAAAACCCTACATGATTTCGATGTTTATAGATCCTCCCCTTGAATCTGAATGCCAGATACCACATGGTCAACAGTAATTTTGTGCAATCTGTTCAAACGCCACAGATTTCCACCATTCGCTTGAAATAATTAAAGGCTTGAAAATTTCGTTCTGTTGTTTTGCATTACTTAAATGATATATATTAGGAGCTGGGACAGCGTAGTCGGTATAGCGAAGGGTCGGGGTTCATGTCCTGGTAAATTTATCCATGTAACAGGCCATGAAGGCCCATAGTGTTTTGAGAGGTTGAGACTCCCAAATTTTTCTAGACAATCGGTTCACAGATGGCGGTAACGTTGTCAGCCTCATTCGCCGGCCGTCATTTACCTCCAAGAATATTCTTGCTACTCATTTTTATTAGAGTATGAGTCGACCCCAGGGCCGTAGTGCGGCTGGAAGGATTAGGCAGATTGAAAAAAATCACTTCTTCGGGACTTGAACCCGCGACCATCCGGCTTGTAGCATAGTGCCTTAACCAACTATGCTACCGCGTACCCCCATGCCCCTGTAGGGCCAGGAATTTTCTCCACGTCGTTGAGACCGGTTCTGGGATACATCCAGCCTCCTACCCAATAGGTACCAGGTCCTCTTTCCCCGGTGGTAAAGCAGTAGAGACGTTAAGCTGCCCACTCACCTCCAGCTAGTGCCGAGATCAAGAAAATATGGATCTTCACATCCACTCCGCCATACGCCTTCGTGGCGCAGTGTTTAATTAATTAAGCACAAGGACAAATTTTCCTTATTGCCTTAGATGATGTAGATTAGGCATGAGGTTAAGTTAGATTAGTGCAAGGTTTCTCAAACTGTGTGTGGTGACCTCTACTGGTGGGGTTCGCACAGTTTTGGCAGTACAGTCAACAGGCAGAGGATAAATATCCTGGATTTCTTATTATTTGACGCAATTCAGACTCAGGTACTGAGAGCGTAATTAAATAAATCACAATCACAACCAAAAAGGGGAAGAAGCAGGGAGGAGACGAAGAAGATAACATAAAGAAGAGGCAAGAACAACAGTGAGGGAATAATAAGGTAAGGACTGTTACTGAGCCGGCACCGCAGCCGCGTCACCCGTCCTCCGCCTGTTGTAGGCTCCCTACGCCACCCGCAGGAGCGGACTTGGGCCATCAAGTGAAGCAGGTGGGACGTTTCGGGGCAGACAACATGCTATATCAGCATAAATGGGAGTTTAGGACTTGCAAACTTCATATACGTGCGTCATCTTTTCAGTAATTCAGCCTCATTATTGAATTCTCGGCCAAATGGGAACCGAGATATATTCAGCAGGCTTCAAGATGGCGAGCAGGTGTTAGATTCCTGGTAAGGACGAAAGATTTTTTTCTTCACCATATCTAGACCGACTTTGGAGTCTACCAACGGGTTCCCAAAGCTTTTCTCTATGGTAACAAGTGGTCGGGGAATGAAACTAACTGTTGACTTCAATCTCACCCTGAATTTAAAAATGCGTAGAGCATATCTACATTCTCTTATGCATTTTATGGTATGATGTTTGTTAAACACAGCGACAAATTTACTTCACCTTCGGATATGTGCGTACTAGGAAATTACTTTGTGTTCTGTCTGTAGAGCCCACTCACCCTCTCTTGTGTTAGCCATAAATGTGTTTAGAATGAACAAACGGCATCGTTATCATTGTCGTTATTCATGTCTTGTGTTAGGGGTCAGTTATCTACAGTTGCAGGTGAATAGCACTAAATGAATCAATGAAGGACTACAATTTGGATGTCTTCCAGTGCCCAGTTCAGGTAATATAAAATTGTAAAACAAATATCATTTTTTTACATTCGTCTCACGCCCGGCTGGTAGTATTTCGCTCTCAACAAACGTAATGGAATCCCTAAATTACCTACAAATGGCAACTTAAGTCTTACTTGCTTGTTCTACCATCTGTAAAGATGTAACGCAACTTGTTGATACTTAAGAAGAGGCAGACATATATCTTGGTGTTTTATAATGGGAGACATTTCTTATTCTCCTCGCGATGTTACACAGTTTAACATGAACAAATATGGCGTTGGCAAATAAAAATTAAAGTACATGGCAGGTAATGTAGATAACAGTATATTCTAAATAAATATTGGAACTCTTACTGCCACAAATGTCACTTGCCTCTCAAGTCGAGAGAAAGAAGCAATTTAAACGCCAGGCTCTTTCCTTCATTGGTGGCTAATTGGGAATTATTAATGGAATGCCACAGAATACAAGCTATCTTTCTGGAAAGGGTAAAGTGAAATTAAATTGTCCCTGTGCTTAGTTAAGTACAGGGTCATGAAGAAATAAATCTATAGTAAAATCTGTATAGGCAAATATTTGTCTGATAATTTACCTATCCAGAATGGTGTAAAACAAGGAGATGCTTTATCGCCACGGCTTTTCAGCTTTGCTTTAGAATACGCCATTAGGAAGGTTTAGGAAACCCAGGTGCAACTAAAATTAAGTGAGATATATCGGCCGCTGGTTTGTGTTGAATATGTAAATCTATTGGAAGATAACATAAATACCGTACGGAAAAACAAAGAAACTTTAATTGACGCAAATAATGAGGTTGCTCTAGAAGTAAACACAGAGAAAACTAAGTATATGTTGCTGTATCGTCACCAGAATGCAGGGCAAAATCATAACATAAAGACAGCTAAGAGATATTTTTGAAAATGTGGCACAGTTCACATTTTTGGGACTTACAGTAAGAAACTAAACTTTGATCCAAGGGAAAATTAAGAGGAGGTTGAATTCAGGTAATGCTTGCTATCATTCAGTCCAGAAGTTCTTGCCTGCCCGTCTGCTGTCTAAGAACATAAGAATTAGAATATACAAGATTATAATTTTGCCTTTGTTTCTGTATGGGTGTCAAACTTGGTCTCTAATATGAAGGGAGGAACACATAGTGAGTGTGTTTGAGAAGAGGGTGTAAAAAGATGAAGGTAAACTTGTCCCTGTACTTAACTAATCAAGCAGTACGCCATGAAGGCGTATGGGGAAGTGGATGTATGGATCCACATTTTCTTGACCTCGGCACTAGTTGAAGGTGAGTGGCCAGCTTCACGCCCCGGCCGCTTTACCCCCGGGTAAAAACCCCCGGTACCCATTGGATAGGAGGTTGGGTGAAACCCAAAGACGGTCTGGACGACGTGGAGAAAAGAAAATTCTTGCCCCCGCCGGGACTCGAACTCTGACCCCTTCGTCGTCCAGCCCGTAGCCAGTCGCTGTACCGACTGCGCTATCCCGGCTCCCAATTTCGTATATGTTACCGTAAATGGTGAAAATTCGTCGCACGGTGTTGTTAGAATGATGGAATAAAGGAAAATAATATGGTCGGGGGGTCGGAGTCCGGAGAAAATTACGTGGTGAGGAGCTTCACAACTTCAGCTCCTCGCTACATGTAATTAGAATGATGAACTCAATGAAGATAAGATGGCCTGAACCCTACTGGGACTCGAACTCCGACCTCTCGGTATTGCAGCCCGCAGCCAGTCGCTATACCGGCTACGCTATCCTGGCTCCTGAGAACAGGGTGTTGAGGAGAATATTTGTACCGAAGAGAGATTAAGTGACAGGAGGCTGGAGAAAACTGCATAATGAGGAGCTTCATAACTTGTACTCTCCTCCAAGTATAATTAGAATGACCAAGTGAAGGAGGACGAGATGGGCAGGGCATGTAGCGAAGAGAGATGTGGATAGAATATTGGCGGGGAAGCCAAAAGGCGATCTCTGGCAGAGGAATCTGAGGCAGGGAGCTGTAAGCATGAGACGTTCCCTGACTGTCGCCTCATCTGATTTGGGACTGAATTGTGATCGGATTACGTAATACTATTCTGTTCATTATGACGTCATCTTCGCTTCATACCACCAGTAAATGTCATACAAGACAGAAGTTGGTGTCTTAGTGAGAGAATTTATCGACCATCATGACGATTACGGCGTTGTGATTGTGAGAGGGATTACTTATTACCGACCTCTAAGCAAGATGAATAGTACAGCTAAGTAACCAACAAACTAACCGTCTATCTATGCAACCAATTGACGAAAGTAAATAAACAAAAAACAAGTAACTAACTAATCAGTCCAGAGAGTAAGTATATTTGTGGCTAGTTATTTCAGATGTTGACTGCCTATATTATCTAGTGGTCAGAGTTCCTGGCTACAGATTCAGAGGTTCCTGGTTCGATTCCAGGCGCTACCAAATTTGTTTAGATGTAGTGGGTCTGGAACGGAATTCACTCAGCCTCGTGAGGATAATTGAGGAGCTGTTTCAAGGAAATGGCAGCTCCTGTCTAGAAAACCGAGATTTACGGCCATGGGGATCCGTTGCGCTGACCACACGGCATCCTCTATCCGCTAAAGTTGGCACTAACTTCGACGACAAACGGCGGTCTCTCGGTCGGTATAGTTCGCTTGCGGACTAAAACTACGGATTTTTTTTTTTATTTCAGATGTTTCACGCCGGTAAGTATGCTCGGAAACTACTGATACGTGCCGGCAAACTTTCCAGAAGTATCTGGTATATATTATGCTTCGATCTTGAGTTAAAATCAGTGTTTTTCTACCGCAGGTTCGCGGCCCGGTACCGAGCCATTGGATCAATTATACCGGGCCCTCTTCTTATACAGAAAGAACTTACCAGGCCGCGGTCGCATAAAAGTTGAGAACCACTGGTCTAAATAGTAGCGTGGGGGGTACCGGTCATCATGATCATACACAAGGAAATGCTGCTGTTGTGACATGTAGACCCATTTCTAGGCAACGCCCGAAATACATGTACGTAAAAATAGAAAAGGTATTGGAAGAAGTGTTTTCTGTGCGGTCAGCGCCATGCCCAGTGCTAGGCAACGGACCAATAAACACGTATCCTGACAACAGAATTGTTGTTTTCTATGTGGTCCGCACCATGTCGATTGGTGGATAACGGGCCAATAAACACGCATTCTCTACCCGTGACACGTGTTTGCCGTGAGGTTCGCCCAGAGGCTGTATAACGTGATATTCCAAGTGAGCTGGTAGTTGTAGGAGCAGTCAGTCGTAGAATGAGAGTGAGAATGGAGCGAGTCCTCCGCAGTCAAGGAAGAAGTTTTGGGCTGTAGATTGATTGTGAGCTGTTGTTAGTTGATTGTGATTAAGAGTGATTGTAAAAGGAGTGTTAATGAATCCAATCGTCCAATCCAGAATTCGTTAGTATTAGTCACACAGTCACAAACTCATGATAATATTAAGTCCCTAGCTACTAACCACTCAGCAATGAAGCTAAGTCCATAAGCAAAAAATTAACCTGCCAAACAACCGAATAAATAACATACTTGGTAAGATTTCCTAACTAACTAACTAGGTTTATTGCATCCGATTTTGCAAAATAAGCTGATAATGAATCAGGAACTCGTGAAATATGTTGTTGATGGTGAAGCATGAAGTAGTTCATCGCAACAGACCGCCTTGAAAATAATTCCAAGTCATTTCATTTCAGTTCAAAGCCTAACAAAGTGGCAAATCCATTTCATAGCGTATTCCCATTGTCCTCTTAATTGGTATATATTTCAGAATTTTCCGACTGAAAATATCATGTGAATTTCTTATATGTTCAAACCAATTTCATCTGCACCCTCTAGAGTCTATCGTCCTAATTCCATGATGCAGAACTCTCCTTCTCGCTCAGCTGGTAAAGAAGCTTCCTGCTTTTCATGGAACAAAGAAATCTTTTCTACGCGAGTTATATGAATAATATTTTGCTCTATCTTCCCGCCTACACGCGAGTCCTATGAGTCACACCCGTTCCATCCAAAACAACAACAAAAATCTCCGTGGCCTAGTCCGCAAGCGAACTATACCGACCAAGCGACCGCCGCTTGTCGGCGAAGTTAGTGCCAACTTTAGCGGATAGAGGGTGTCGCATGGTCAGCGCAAATCCTTACTGGCGTTAATTTCGGTTTTGTAGACCGGAGCTGCTGTGTCCTTGAAAGAGCCCCTCACTTATCCTCACGAGGCTGAGTGGACCCCGTTCCAGACCCACTACATTTCAGAAAATAATCTGGTAGCACCGGAAGTCGAATCCGGGAACTCTGGATCTGTAGGCAGGAAATCCGACCACTAGACCACAGAATGACCGCAATATTGGCAGGATGAAAGTTCAATGCAGAATTGTAATCGGATAAGAACAGGGTTGTGACATCGTGTAGTCCGGTAGAATTTACTCAAGTTTCGGAGGAACTTACTGCCGCCATCTTCACATCGAAAAATAAGCCAAGCAAGTGTCCAGCAGTAAGCAAGCAACAAGCTGAGGTTACCCATCCAGCTCGTTGCTTGCGTCTTGCTTAGCATATCTTCGAACCTGAAGAGGGAGTTATTACGTCTCTCCGAAGCGTCAGCGAACTTCCAGGGAACTATACGGCAGTACATCGCAGAAGATATCAGTCTTCTTAGTCACAGTTATTAGAACATCAACTGCAACACGAAAAAAAGAGACTGCTTTGAGATAGATGGATATTATGATATTATTAAAAGGGTCTTTAAGGAAAAGAATGTGAATTGAACTCGGCTGACTCAGAGACGGTCCTGTGCAGAATCTTGTGAATTCTGTAATAAGGCTTGGGGTTCCAAAAAAAGACGAGAAACGTAGTGAGGGTATGAGCGGATATTATCATACCCTGCTCCAGGGAGTTAGTTAAAGATGAACTTCCTGGACGACCGAGGAATCGGAGCTCGATTCCTCGCTGGGGCCAAAATAATTCTCTCTTTTCTATGGCTTTCACACTGTCTCTGGAGCCCACCAAGCTTCCTGTATAGGAGGTAAAGCGACCGGGGTCTTAAGCTGACCACTCACCTCAGTGTAGTGCAGAGGTTAAGAGAAGTGAAGCTGTACTTCCATTCCTCCTTACGTCACCATAGACTGGTGTTTAATTAATCAGGCATAGGGATAATTTTATCACTATATTTATTACAAGAATAACACAGATGAAGAATCTCCTGGTCATGTAATTTTCTCCGTTCGTGGCCGTGAATGGAGAGATCAATGACTTCATGTTCTTCGGCACGTCTGCTCATTCACAGCTTCACACATGCCTGAGCCACCTGATTTACTTCACTGCGAGCCCAGGTCCCGCTGCCAGCCCGATCTATTACCCCTCCATTACCCCAGAGAACGAACCTATAAATCTGTGTTGTCAGCCGAGTTCAATATATATACCGTTCGACGGACTCTGTGTCGAGTATTTATAACTATTATTCGAAAAGAACTGCCGATCACAGTGGCCGCGCGGTCTAGCGCATGAACCATCTTCGCCCACTCGAACACTGGGGTCGTGGGTTCTAATCCCACTCGAGGCATGAATGTCTATGTGTGCGTTCATTCTGTGTTTGTGTTGTCCTGAGTGTAGGTAGCGGCCTTGTGATGGGCTGATCACTCATCCAAGGAGTTACACTGTCTGTGTAAAAGAGATTACCAAACTGAAGAAGAGGCCAGGGCCCAACAAAGGGCTGTAGGGCCACTGATTAAAGGATAAATGAATTAAAAACAGTTTCATATGAAATTCTTTTCATTAGGCGATAATGTATTGGTAGACTGTGAAGGGTTCGGACGATGGTGTATAATACTAACATTGGGATTTTGGAATGTGTACATCGTCTGGTATTCCAAAGAACACTAAAGAATTCCGGGCGGTGGAAAAAGTCCAGAAACCCTATAATCCTGATACCGTATTTATTTGAATGCGAATTTAATTCGACGCGTATTAGCCTTATGGTATGTAGGCGGCAATTCTTCCAGCACTTCTTGTTGCATTATACAGAGGGTTTCCTTCTTCGCTTATTTTGCATTTTGCATTTTGCATTTTACATTTTACATTTAACCTCTCTTCCAGGATAAGAGTCTTGCCACTTGAACGTCACACTGTCCCATTCAATTTACCTCGCTCCCATTTCTTAGACCTTTACTTCAGTTCTCTTCCTCACTTCCTTACTTCCTTCTTTTTTAGCTCCTTGGGGTGGGGTGAGACCGAGTCCACTTGGTACGTCGACCACTAACTGGCCTATTGTACCAGCCCATAATGATAGATGGTGATGAGTGTGGAGTAGTAGGTAGAATGAAAATTGGCAGGGGAAGTCGAAGTCCTCGGAGAAAACCTACCCCAGATCCTCTTTGTCCACCACAAATCCCACATGACCTGAATTGGGCTCGAACCCGGGCCGCCGCAGTGGGAAGCCGGCGACTAACCGCCTGAGCTGTGGCGCGACCAATTCCTTACTTAACTGATTGTGTTTTTCCTTTCAATCTGCTCCTTTACTCTGAAGAAGGACACACTGGTATCTATGAAACAACACAGCATCAAGGCATCCCAACATTCTATCTGCCATCACTCCGCAGAGTTTCAGGTTTTACTGTTTTATTGCTCGTTCGTTTAATGTTCTGTATCTGCTTAAATGGAGTTCATAAATTGAGAGGCCAAGTGCACACGCGCTGCTGGAGCCTCTGCTTTGCGACGTGGCCACTTGGAGCGGACCGCGGGAGTTTCACTTCCGGGCATCAGCGGTGTGTGAACAGGGCCATTCATTCTGTAATTTAGTTGTAGCTGTGTTTCAGCTAATTGTGGGTCGCCTGTCCATTTGCTGGTAACGATTCCTGCGTTAGCAGACGGCATAACCGTAGCAACAGAGGATCGCGTTTAAAAATCGTTATTTAAAACCTTGTTCTTTCCAATGAAGTACGGCCGCTCCTGTCGGCGGCCTCTTCGTGTTGTCTGTCCATCCGGACACATATATCACGTGATATCTTTCTGTAAGGAGTTTGAATGTGGACGGATTCATTCTTGATTTAAAATTTTTTATGACTGTATATTACATAAAATTTAGAATTATAACGACGGATCATGCCCAGAAAATTTGAAATTGTATTCTTGGTTTGTTTAGTGACGATTCTGCAGCTGCATGGGTTATGTGGTATCGAAACATATGACGTGAGATTTTGGGTTTTCATAGCATTGGCTGTGGAGATCGCTGGCTTGTGGAATGTTCTGATGTTCTGTTCAGGATACCATGAAGATGAAGGCAGGATTCGCTTCTTAATGTCGGTAACGATTTACCAGACTAGACTGCATCAAACCCCATAAAAAAAGTAATCTTCAATTTATAAGATGATAGTGAATTCTGGTTTCAGGAGGACATGGAAAGAACTGGTAGTAACATACTCTGAACAGCTGACGATTAACAAAGTCCAAAACACCCAGAAATCGTGAGTGTTGTATACCATCGTTTCAGAATTTACTTTTACAGGTGGTCTGGTACTCGTACAAGTGAAATGTAAAAATGTAAAGCCATCCCTGTAACAGGCCGTGCAGGTCCGTATGGTTGTGAGACGTCGAGGCTCCCACATTTTCTAGACAATCGGCTCACAAATGGCTATGAGGTTGTTAGCCTTACGCTCCGGCCGACCTTTACCAGCAGGAAGTTTCCTGGTATGCATTTCTGTTAGAGGCTGAGTCGACCCCAGGGCCATACTGCAGCTGGTGGTCCAGATATTTGAAGCTGGTGAACTGGAGGCCAAGTAACAGAATAGTTTGGTATAGCAGCACAGGCTAGGCGAGTATTCGGTATATAGCCGGTTCGAATCTCGACCACAGCACCGGTTATCCTGATGCGAGATCTTCTGTCACTTCTGTTAATCTCTTGATGATGTGTCGGCATCTTCGAATAGGCTACTTCAGCCCTTCCAGAATTTCTTCCGATTAACTGTTTATTCACACGAAATAACCCGAGCTACTCTAACTGACATAAACAGTCGATAGGCGTTGTCATGCATCTTTGTGGAGAGTTTATCTATCAATAAGTTGAAGAAAGCAGTCTTCTGGGATGTGGCACCGTGTAAATGTGGTGTTAACCGACGTTTCGGAGTAACGTATCGCCTCCATCTTCAGGGCAGAAGGAAAAATAAGAAATCCACAAGCGAAGAGACCGTGAGAACCGGTACAAGCAGACTGTATGTATGACTGCAGTATGATGATGTAGATATGCCTTCCATGGACGAAACACAACGAGTAACTTGAAGTGATAAAGGAACGGCCTAAGAAGTAATTAGATTTTATACACTACGTGAGTCAAAACTAAATGATTTAACAACGCTGTATCACGTACTTGGTACATGAATTTTATCAGATATGCCTGGCGCTGCACCGGTTTAATGCAAACATATCCTATAACTCTTAGCTGGACTTATGAAGAGACAGACCGACTGACAGCTGAATTGCTGCTGGTCCCACGGGACTCATGACCATATTTCTACCGTCGGGTGGCTGTGGGAGCCTTCACACTGTGGTCCACTTGTGCGGAGACATTGCACCGAGCATCAGTGATATCCGTGTGACACTTATTTAGGAAGCCGAATCGATTTGTGCTGTGTAGACCACGGCTCGTTTCTGAACGCTGCACAAGGATGAAATCCGTTTCCGAGGAATTGACATTTTGTTCTTGGGCCAGTACCGTTATTTTCAAATGCATAATTCACATATCCAGGGGGGGGGGGGAATAGGTGCAGCGGTGCCGGTCACGGTAGCCGAGCGTCTAAGGCATGTACTGTCTTCGCTCGCTTGGAAACCGGGATCGTGGGTTCGAATCCTACTCAGGCCATGGATGTTTAGTTTGTGTGTGTGCGTTTTTCTGTATTTGTGTACAGGTAGAGGCCTTCCGACGAGCTGATCACCCGCCCAAGGAGTCCTACCGAAAGTGTAAGATCTAGAAGAACCAAAGTGAACGGAGAAGTTCATGGATATAGGCCTAGGCCCACTAGGGCTGTAGTACCAAGAAAAAAAAAAGGTTCACCAGTGTGGAAATGTACAAACAAACAAACAAACCAACAAACCAACAAACAAACGCATTCTTCTATGTGTACAGAGAAAGAATAATCCTGCTCTATTTAACCTTTTCATATCCTGAAAGTGCAGCTTCCTGAAGAGAAAGCAAAAAGGAATGGGAGAATAAAGGAGAGGAGAGAGTGGAAGGAGAAGGGAAAAAATTACGTTGAGCATGAAGAGAATTATAAGCGGGAGTTGGAGACGGAAGAAAAGAAGCCGTAAGAAGAGGAGGATGCATGTGAGTGAAATAGGGGGAAGAGGAAGAAGCGATGGAGTAAGAAAAAAAGAAATACCTAGAGATGGAGCAGGAAGAGGCTTGTGTAACGACGCTGTTAATATCTCAGGCTACGTAGTGTCGAAGACTATGGTGATTGGCGAATAATAAATTAGAAAGGCAATGACAGGAAGAGGTCGTGACATGTTTTGAGGAAATATCCCCGAATTTACCTGAGGGATAGCATTTGTTCCGGCCTACATTCGAATAGGGAACCTTCTGAACAGAAGACATATTGGTTTTCTTTTTTGGTTGTTCAGTAACGATCATTATTTTGATACGAGCAAAAAGGTCTAAGACGGTGCGTACTTGAAGAGCGCTGCCACCGCTGTGGGAAAGTGGATACCGATCTGGAACGAGGGAATGACAGACCGGACTCACGCCCTTAATATAACACGTCATTTGCATTGCTGTTAGTCGCGCAGTGTCGGGCCGCAGTGGCTGTTTAAAACACGTTGACCCTAAGGAATTATGGCAGTTCCACCTAAAGAAAAATGACGCTCCCGAAGGCAGAATTTATCCAGTTGTTGGGGACGAACTGAAATGATAAAGAAAGAAATAAAACAGAAAGATAAGAGAAAGGAAGAAGGTAAGGCAGCCAGAGTGAAGGAAGACGCATAGCAAGTGTGTACTGAGTTCACCATACGTGAAGTGACTATAGTCTGCCAGCGATTTAATGCTCCCTCACGTCAGCCCCTAAGACCTCGAAACAGAATTCGCCCACAGGGCCACTTCTATCCGCCTCGAGACAACATTGCCGACAGTTGCGTGTTGGCCAGTCGCGTTGTCAGTTATGTTCAGTGAGAGAACTCTGTCTGTCTATCTAAGAGCCGCGCCATAGCTCAAGCGGTTAGTCGCTGGCTTCCTACCGCGGCGGCCCGGGTTTTATCCCGGGTCTGATCAAGTGGGATTTGTGGTGGACAAAGTGGCGTTGGGGCAGGTTTTCTCCGAGTACTTCGGTTTCCCTTGCCAATCTTCATTCCACTAAATTCTCCATCATCATAATCACCCAGGGCAGGCTACAATAGGCCAATCAGTGGCCGCCGTGCCGAGTGGACCCAGTTGGACTCCACCCACCCACTAAGAGAATTTAATTATTTTTAAATCTACCTATCTACTTATCTATAGTCCTTCTTGTGGTTCTTGCCCGCTTTTTCAATTTCTTAATCCTACACACAGTCGGTAGGATTTCTTGGAGGGGGGATCAGACCGACGCAAGGCCGCTACCTGCCCACAGAACAACACAAACACAGAGTAAACGAAAACATACATCCACACGGGAGCTTAGTGTTCGACCAAGCGAAGACAGTTGATGGCTGAAACCGCGCGGCCGGCCACTCTGATCAGCAGTACTCTTCACTACCGCAATGTTCCTAGGCGCAATTGCAGGATGATATTATCTCGCCCCCGTTGAGATTTGCCACGTGACACTCAGGTTCGAGTACTCTAGCTGACCAACTGATTTTGTGATGCATGATTTTTTTCTGAGCGGTCAATAACTAGCAGCTTATTTTTCTTGTTTATGCCATCATGTAGAGTTGCGGGAACGTAACACCTTCTCAGAAGAACATGGCCCTTCTGTCTTCATGAAAATGGACGCAGAAAGTTCATCAAAAACCTCTGTATCAGCTTGCAAGACTACACGGTGTCACAACACAGATGACCACAATCTGAACCGTCACCGTCGTCAACACCTCAGAACGAAAAACTACGTTGCTGTTCCAGAAATTGTTCTCTTGTATCCTGAAGATGGAAGCAGCTGTTTCTTCTGAAACATTAGTACCTGTCAGCCACACTGCAGGAGACTGCCATCTTTACTGTTATTTACACGAGAACATTACCTAACGAATACGTGGGACTCGACGTTTCCTGCGAAGCTGTGGTACAAGCAAATAAATACCTCGATGTGAGGGAATATTTGGGACGATAAAATTATGTAAGTAAGTAAAGTAAAGCTATCCCTGTACCAGGCCATGAAGGCTCATAGGGTTGTGAGACGTTGAGGGTCCCACATCTAGACATAGGCTCAAAGATGGCGGCAAGGTTGTCAGCCTTACTCCCCGGCCGCGCTTTACTCCCCAGGAAAATTATTTAATTAATTCCTGGTACTCGTTTCTGTTAGAGGCTGAGTCGACCCCAGGGCCATAGTGCGTCTGGGAAAAAAATCTAATGACCTCATCGGGACTTGAACCCGCGATCTTCCGGCTTGTAGCATAGTGCTTCAACCGACTACGCTAGCGCGTGCCCCCCCGATAAAAGTACGTGCGAAAAGTAAGTGTGAAACTTGAGATGAAAAAAATCATCAAATAAACTCAAGCAACAGAAAAATAAATCTTTCAGCAAGTGCTAATATTTCAGATTCACGGCATCAGGAAGAAATTTTGTCTTCTTCTTTATTTGCTTTTATCTCCTTCGTCTTTTGTTTGTCTCCATTTTCTCTGCCACTTTCTGTACCTATATTTCGTATTGTTTTAATTTTCCTTCTCTACTTTCCCCATCCTCTCATGTCTGCTTTTCATATTCCTCCTTTCTTCCTGCCTTCATTGTATTCCTACTCTCTCTCCAAGTCTCTACTTCGTCTCATTGGCCTTCTCTTTAATATTATCACACGCACTGCTGAGAGTTCAGGTTACCAGAGAGATGAGGAGATTTGTCAGGAGAAAGGAAAACAGAGCATGTGGAATGAAATCAATGTGTGTCCGGTTTCAGGTTCCCGCCGTTGGGAGTATGAAAATTGCTATTTTCTAGGTTATGACGGCATATACTTTAGTAGAACATTACCAGCTTATCGAAAGAATCTACTGTCTCCTTCGTCAGGGTAGAGAGAGACCTTTCTTTTCGTGTGGTTTAGTTTATTCCTGTTTCAGTGTCTAGACCGCATAGCATCGAATGGGTACGTTGGCTGATGAATCGGAAAGGATTTTGAAAAGTGTGGCCATGAGGTACTGTACAGGGATTTGCTCGTAGTTACTGAAGAAAATCACAAAAGATTTCAATCACTTTAGTTGGAGTCCCGATTCTTTTCTCTTGTGCCTGCGTTATAAACCAGAGGTTACAGATGTACAGCAAGACAAGTCAGAGATAACTGTAAAGTGGGAACAGGCTTGAGCGTTTTGCTTGGAGGGAAAATAAATAAATTCTTTCCTGTACTTTTCTTTCCGCTGCTTTAGTTTCGTGGTCTTCTGCTAGCGTGATTTCTTGATGCATCCGCCAGTATCCTTATTTAATTTAATCGTCTGTGTTTATGCAAGACGGGGGCCCAGCATTAATTTGAATGCATTTCTGCCAAGTTATGACATTCCCCTTGCAGTACCCACGGCATTTAATATATTTCACTGCCTCTAAGTGTACTGATGGCAAGCAAGAAGTGTGGTTTTAAAAGCGTCGCAGGTAAACGGTTTAGAGCTGCAGATAGTTACACAGCTGGCAGGAGGAAGCGTGTTCCTGAAACGGGTCCTAATGATTAGCTCAGTACATAATCAACCTAGGCGCAAGCAGCCCGGCTTCATTCACAAAATATGGCAAATTCTGCAGAAATTAACAATTAGCGTAGGTGTAAGAAGATTTTTTTTTGTGAAGGAGGTAAAAGAGGTAAAGCTGTATCCCTGTAACAGGCCGTTGGGGGCCTATAGATATGTGAGACGTCGAGGCTCCCACTTTTTTAGTCATCTGCTCACAGATGCGGTAAGGTTATCAGCCTTACACGCCGGCCGCTCTTTACCCTCAGGAAAATTCCTGGTACTCGTTTCTGTAAGAGCAGCCTCTGGTGCGGCTGGAAGGATTAGGTAAATTAAAAAATCCAATGACCTCATCGGGTATCGAACCGCGAACTCCCAGCTTGTATCATAGTCACTCCAGCAAACACGTGTTCCCCAATACTAGGGTAGGGAGCTTAAAGAAAAATGCGGCATTTTCTTATTCTCTCATGTGTTCATTTCCTCGTCAAGATGTGTACGTCTTTTTTAGTATTTCTGTTTCATTATTTATTTATTTATTATTATTATTATTAATAATATTAGTGGCTTGAGACTGAGTCCACTTTAGTACTGCGGCCGCTGATGGTGATTGTGGAGCAACTGGTGGAATGAAGATTGGCAGGGGAAACCGAAGTACTCGGAGAAAACCTGCCCCAGCGCCACTTTGTCCACCACAAATCCCACATGGCCAGACCCAGGCTCGAATCCAAGCCGCCGCGATGGGAAGCCAGCGAATAACCGCCTGAGCTGTGACGCGGCCCTAGTATTTCTGTTTTGTTTCACTTTACTTTTCCTTAGTCCTTTGAGGATACTGTAAGCAGATTAGGCCACAACGGCTTCCAACAGGTCTTCGAGTGCCCACACAAAGTCCAACCCTCAATTCTAAACACCATCGGCAGTTGATACAGTGCCACTAAATAACATCTGGCCTCTTTCCATCAGCTTGATGCCATGAGTACGGTCTGCTTGCTGCTTTACGTGTCTGAAACGGGCACCGTTAAAACCGGCGTCAATTAGCGTAAAGCTGTCTATATCCCACGCTCCGCTGCGTTCGTTTCTGTTCTTAACTTAATGTCAAGGAATTTTAATCCATTACTTCTTTGCAATTTGCGGCTTACCTTGTCTTTACACTTTGAAAATTAAGTTCTCAGGAATCCTGGAGGTTTTTAGCCCCTGTCTCTCAGTATTTTATGCAAGTGACACGTAAAACAGTTATTAAATTACTCGAAACGCTAACATGCAAAGTAGTACATAGTAGATGGCTTCTAGAACAGGGATGACCAATAAGCAGATCTCTTCCGTGTTTGTAGCTGTCTCTCTATTTTTTCTTTCTTTGGCTCACTTCCATCATTATCATCATCATCACCGACAAAACAGCTCTTATTGAGCGATAACCGCCCTTTGAAAATTCTGCCAGATTTGTCTTGAATTAGATCACCCGGTTTTCACTTCTTTGAATTTCGCAAGATTGTACAGAGTAAGGCCGTTAGTCATGCGTCCAACCCCAAACCTGGAGGACCAGGACTCTGTATTTCTTCACCCCAGTGACAGAGTGTTCCAGTTATACCCCCAGGCACCGGGTTCCTTTTTCATCTCCTTCTAAGACGCGCAGAGCTACAGTGGAGATATTCTCACTCGCCTTCACACGGGGTTTCTCGCGCTTTCTCGCCTTGTTTAATTTCTTATTCATTCCTTTCTTCCTTAACGCCTCGTATTTTTTGGAAATTTTTGTCTGCCAGGATGTGGCGTCTCTGTCAGTACCTGGCTGTACTGAAGCGTCGGATTGTAGTATGGCAGGTGAATGATCTGGAACAAAGCGGTCATGGCATGATCGAGGTACTCTTCCGGCATTGCTTGAGAGACTGAGGAAAACCACAGGAGCCACCAATCGCAATAGCCAGCGTCACGGTCGAGATTAGAACCGATCATCTCCCGAAAATAACAGTTTTACAATGGCATTTCTTCCACATCGAAGCGGTAGGGGCGTGAAGTAGACCACTCACCTCCATCTGGTGACGGGGTCAAAAAAGGTGTAGCTATACAACCACTCCACCATATGTCTTCATTTAATTATGTACATGGATAACTTTACCGTTTTACGTTCAAGTTACGTCAGTCCGTTCGGTGACACCGTGCATTCTGGAAGGAAGTTACGGATGTTTCGAAGAACCTGTAGGGTATAAGATTAAGCAAGCGTGCATATACGATACCACATTCATACTTTCGGCATTGCTACCGACTCTCACGGCTGACCCAAGTCTTCTTAGCATCGAGCCCTGCTCTGAACCAGGCTTCGGTTCTGGTAGATTGCGGCTGGCCCTCGGCAGTACAACTATTATTGGTTTTTGATCCCACGAGACTCTTGACCATATTCTTCTGCAACCAGACTAACTACTAAATTGCTGCTAGCCCTTGTCAGCACAGTGATTATTGGTTCCGAATCCCACGGGACTCATGGCCATATTTTTACTGTCAGATGGCTCTGGGAGCCTTCAAAACTGACTCATGCAACCAGTCAAAGTCCAAGGGCAAATCTCGGACCGGTGTGGGCCTTGGAAAATTATCGATCTCTAACCAAGTCAGAGTCAGAGTCGTGTTACGACCGACGGTCAGTCGGTCAGTCTGTCTTCTTAGCAAGACACCATATTGAGTTCAGGCCATATTTTTATTTCCGTCCCACAGTTGCAGGTTTGTTGATGTGGGGGACAGTCTGACTAGAGGACGGGTCTATCGTTGACAATTACTGTTGGTCCTCGCCAGTGTAGTCATTCTAGGGTCCTGGTCCCGCTGGATTTATGACCATATTTTGAAGTCTCAGATTCGAGACTCAACCAACCTGGAGGGCCAGGTCCCCATATTTATATCCTCCAGGAACAGAGTGGCCCGGTTATACCCCCAGTCACTGGGCTCCCTTTACGTCGTCTCCTACGACTCGCAGGGCTAGGATGGAGGTATTCGAACCCGCCTCCACGAGTGAATCTGCAACCAATGTTTGTGAGTAATGCGGATGTATGAAGAAGGTAGACAGGGATCTGGGCCCTGAGCGAGCCAATGGGATCAGGGACAGCAAGGTAAAGGACATTTACTTTATTAAGGGACGTTTTCCGACGAGAGATATTGGCTCTAAATATCTTGGTCAGTCCTGAGATAACAGGAAGTAGTTCTTATGATTTCCCTGTTGCATGAAACCTCACGATCATCACAGACAGGAAAAATCTAACGGTTACTGATGCGAGTCGCCTGTGTGCAACCTATAAGCTTTCTTGCTGTGTTTGTACCTACAATGAATCGGCTTTTAACACGCAAAGGAATTGCCCCATGCCGTCCACTGTGTCTAGCTCAGCCATCTCAGAAGAGCAGTGTCTTCTTGGATTTGACTCCGTTTGGTTTGTTTGTCGAAGTTTGTGAGGACCAGTTAGTACGCAGGGTAATTCTGGTTAAATACGGAACTAGTGTGAAATGGTAACAGTAAAGGTAATGTTATCCCTGTAACAGACCCTGGAGGCTCATAGGGTTGTGAGAAGTCGAGGTTCCCATATTTTCTAGATAATCGGCTCACAGATGGCGGTGAGGTTGTCAGCTTTAGGCGCCGGCCGCCCTTTACCCCCAGGAAGATTCCTCGTACTCATTTCGCTTAGATGTTGAGTTGACTCCAGGGCCATAGTGCGGCTGGAAGGATTAGGTGTATTGAAAAATCCAGTGAGCTCGTCGGGAATCAACACGCGACATACCGGCTTGTAGCACAGTGCCTCAACCAACTATGCTACCGCGTGCACCGTTGGAAAATAGTTCTGTCCTGTAAATTAAAATGGCATGATTGTCCCTGCGCCTAAACAACGTGTCACAGTGGCTTACAAGTGAATTGGAGTTAAGGTCTTACTCATTTTGAACGTCTGCACTCGAAGATGAGTGGTCAGTTTCATGCTCCGGCCGACTTTACGTCCAGTGTAAGAGCCGCATTACCCGCTGGATAAGAGGCTGGTGGCCATCTCCATTGCGCTCTGTCCTTCTTGAGAAGCGAATAATCACTCAACTAGTCAAATTTCTGGTGTTTTATGGAATCCGAAAGTCCATTACGATGCTCACAAGAGCCTGCCACTTCTTCCTGTTCTGAGCGAAATTAATCTAGTCAAATTCCTCTAGCTCCATCTTTTTAAAATACATTTTAATATTTTTCCATATACGCTTAGATCTTCCAGGCCGTCTATTCCCTGCAGGTTTCCTGTCTTAAACTTCACGTCTGTCTCTACCCGCCTTTGTGTGATCACCACAATTGCATGAATTAAGTAATACAAATTATGGACCTCCTTATGCAAAATGTTACATATTCATGTTATTTCGTCTTTCTTACGCCCAAATATTCTCCTCGGCGCTCAGTTCTGAACCCCATCCCCACTTTTTATTTTAAATTTAAATGCGTTTTTACCTCTTCATAAAGAAGTCTCCATGTTGACTGTCCCGCCAAAATACTGCAGGCTCAGTTATCATCGGACCCAACTATACTTGGCGGCTCCATTCACAAGTATAACTCTGTCATGCTCGTTACGTTTTATGGACGCCAAGTTTTTTTTTATTTATTTTTTTTTGTAGTAGCCTGCTTCTAGGTGTTGTACTTTCCACACGCCTCCCAAGGGCTCTTCTCTCTCTCTCTCTCTCTCTCTCTCTCCATGTACAAGCAATTTTTCTACTGATTTTTTAAATTCATAATGCGATAATGGCATTGGTAAAATTTATATTGGCGTTACGTACCTTGCATTACGGATAGCCCCGTGGGCGTTCTCATATGATATACAGAGGTAATAGCAACATGCAAATCATAACCAGGAGAAATACTGACTACCTAACCTCCTCGGCTCTTTCCTCGAAGCCAATTTTTAGCCTCTCATTTCGCCTGATATCGCCTTGTATTTCATGTTTTCTTATATTTAGTGCCTTCTTTATTCCTTCCTTTTTCTTTATTTGATCCTTCGAATCATGAAGAAGCAGCAGTTGTCAGTACAACTGCCATGAGGCGTAAATGCCAGGCTGAACATAAGTGGATCCATCTGGCTTCTTGTAGGTCAAAAGATTGAATATTTTGTCAGATCATAAATTTCTTCTGACAATTTTTAGTTTCTGACTCACAGGAAAATTATTGCCTCTCAGAAGCGTGACACTATTATATATGAAACGCCGTACGGTTTGTTATAAGTAGACGTTTCGGAAGAAAATTCTGCCTCCGTCTTCATAGCCAAAGTGTAAGCAAAATAAGAAACCAGAAAGATGTAGCAGGCTGACAAAGTGAATTTCCGTCTGCCTGTTGGTTTCTTGCTTGACTTAATCTTCGGCGCTACAGATGGCTGCATTACGTCCGTTAGAGTATTTATATTTCTGCCATTGTTATATGCAGCAACCATTATGTTTAAAAGGATTAATACCCATACTTCTGATGCGTAGCAGCGTAGACATAAATGCGAGTAGTAGTTTATGATGTGGATTGGATTCAGCTGGCCTAGAACAAAAAGCATTTGTTGGCTTTTGTTAAGACGGTAATGAACTTGCTGGCGCCATAAGAGACGGCGAACTTTTTGACTTCCTGAGCAACTCTCAGCTTCTCAAGAAGGGCTGTATTCCGTGGAGTTGGTTAAGGTGAAATTGTTTCTAGTGCTAATTTGTAAATACTTAATTTGTTAATTTCCCATCCCAAACCAGAGCAGTTTATGGCTTGCATCATGCTTCCGATAAATAGGACCAATATCTCCTGTTCTCCTCTCTTTCAATATTAATTAGTGGGGTTCATTCTGTATGACTCGACTTGGATGTGATCCCAGGACGGGATGTCTCAAAAGAGCGGGTATGTATCGATTCTAGACTTGGGGAACTGCAAATATACGTGAAGCGGATGGCACAGATACTGAGTTGCTTCAGTTTGACGAAGCAGCTTCGTTATGCGAAACAGAAGAGGGCTGAATGTATTTCCGTTACCTGCACTAACTGTTCAAAACAGCCGCATGCAGGTCTCGCGGGCTGCAGTTTTGCCACCTATGACGCCTGACTATAAGGGCTACTTTCATATCTTACTTTAACTCCTGAATATTGATGCAGTTAGATCCTCCGAAACGCAAGTGAACTGCTACCGGACTACACGGCAGCATGTCTCAGAAGATGGTACATAGCCACCGGTGTGAGAACCTCAAATCCTGCATTTAATTAAATTTTGCACATCCACCGCCTTCTTGTTTGATTACGTCGTCATGGTCGATGGCGAAAATCGTAAAGATGAAGGAAAATGCACCTGCTGTAATCTTTAGCCTCTGTAAAACCTATAGGCCTACATGTAAGTTGATACACTCTGTAGAATAGAAATGACTTTTCTCATGGAGCTGAGCCCTTCTTGAGGAGCCGCCAATTCTGCAGCTACTCAAGAATTCCCCAGCATTTTTATGGAACTCGAAGGTTCATTACCGTGTACACAAGAGCCCTCCACTGGTCCCTATCCTGAGCCAGATCTATCCAATCAATACCATCCCATCTCTCTAAGATCCATTGTAATATTTTCCACCCACCTACTCCTTCGTCTTCCCAGTGGTCTCTTTCCTTCTGGCTTTCCCACCAATATCCTATACGCATTCCTCTTCTCTCCACATTTGTGTTACATGCCATGCCCACCTCACCCTCCTCGACTTGACCATTCTAATTGTGCTTGGAGAAGAGCACAAGATATGAAATGACTTTACAAGCAAAAAAATTGAGAAGTTTAAAATTATGACGCATGTATGATTAATATGCACTGATAGCGTAGTTGTACGCAACAGTCTCAGTGGTTGGGAAATTAGACAGCCCTTGTATTCGTCGATGTCTCTCTTACATACTGTCACGTGTCCGGGGTTCCGTCACAAATAATTACTGGATTGCGGATTTAGACGAAGCTGTTTTTTGGGCGACTCGTGTACACTTACACTTCCAATCACTACAATCACCCAGACATGACTTCTTCCAGGTGATGCTACCTGACTAGTCCATCGCCTCTGATCTGACCTCACTTCCCTCACCTGTGGTCTGACTTCTCTCTCTGATCACTAATCTGATCTCCTGGTCTTCTCTTATCTTGCTATATCTGGTGTAATCTCCCTGAGCTAGGTTCTTGGCGCACCGAATAGCAGACACCCTTCCGAATAGTTCATTTCCTTGCTGTCATGCAAATGACTCTCACGTTGCTACGAGAATACATATTTTTCTAGACGTTGACTTGCAACGGACGCTGTTGTTTTCATGCAACTGCCTCAAACAATTCGTTACCTAGGAATTGCTAGCTGTTGAGTAGCAATGGACGCTGGTTGCCACGAGCTGTCTTGACAATGCGTTACCTAGGAAGTGCCAATTCTCTGTGCAGTGGGTTCACCTGTCACAATACAGTATGATGAAGAAACAGGAAATCGTTTTCCTTATTAAGTACTGTACATTGTTTTTAAGACTCTCTGTAATGTTTTAGGTGAAGTGGTTAAGGAATGCCGTCTTGTTACATCTACTCCCACCTATCGGCACAATGCGACGCCAAGGCGTCGGCATTAACAATACAATAACTTTTAGCGTCACCGAGCGTAAAATATGCACCAGGAAGGGCTGCCTAGTAATCATGCATATAGAACAGAGATTTAAATAACGTGTACTACTGTGCAACTGCTTAGCAGCCATGATCGATGAGGTGAGTAGCCGATGCATATGTACGGTTCAGATTCATCAGAGAATACAGGCCCTGCAAGAACACAATAGCATTCTTTTAAAACTAATTACCGGAAATTACACTTGAGAGTTCAGGAATCCTGTTTCGTATTTTGGAGGTCTTGGATTTCATTCTGGAGTATTGGGCCAGTTTTCCTGGTTTTCCTCTGTTACTCCAGGCAGATACTAAAAGAGGGCGCTTGAAATAAAAACATACTCTTTTATTTTCACACACTTTAAAATGTACTTTGAAGTATAGCGGCCTCCGTAGTCTAGGGGTAACGTTCCCACCTCGTGAGTCAAGGTACGCGGGTTCAAACCCAGCGGAGGTCGTGGAATTTTTAAGGGCGGAAAAATTCAAGGAACAAGTCCTCCGGGAGGGACTTTAAGCCGTGGGTCCCGTGTCGTAACTTTACGGCACGTAAAAGAACCATGTCCCACGGGGACCACTGAGCCAAATTCAGGACATTTCCCGCCCAACAGTAGTCTCTAACGCCTCTGGTAGATGGGGGAAGCATCAAGATACCGCTGAGCCAGTAGAGGCCGAACTCGCTGGCTGAGTCGGGACTGATGGTACGCACCAGTACCGGTAGGGAATAGAGACTGATAGAATATCATAGGGGGACGCACACTGGACCAACAGTTGGTCTAAGTGCATAGGGAAACCCACCCTCTCCAATACAATACAATACAATACTTTGGCGTATAAGGGGCTGCGTGACTAACAATAATGGATTCTGGATTAGATGTTGGATTTACTGATACTTCTGTACAGTTACAGTCAATTATTACAGCTCACAATCTATGACTGTCTAAGACTCGCTTCATTCCTTACTGGCTTACGAGTGTCTTCTCTTCCACTGTGACGAATGAAGAACGACGAGTCACTGTTCACACACTAAACTCCTTACGTCAAAGTCAAAGTCAAGTCGAAGTCACATTGCGACTGATGGTCAGTCAATCAGTAAAACTTGGTGTCGAGCCCCGTCTGGGACTCATGACCAGATGTTTATTACTGTTTGACATTTTCGGTCTTGTTTTTGTGGGGTGCCCTCTCTGACGAGAGGACGGGTCTGTCTTTTATGTATGCTGTTGGCCCTTGCCAGCGCAGTCTTTATCGGGTCCGAGTCCCTTGAGACTCGCGACCATATTTTATTGTCTCAGATTTGAGACTTCCCTTTTCGTCGCCTCCTACGACTCGTCTACTACTCTAGTTAGCAGTAATATTTTGGAATCTCTTATAATTCTTGACACGGATACCACAGAAAACGCGTGTCACATGTCAGACTGAGAGTTCATTGGTTCTTTACCAGCACTGGACGAGGCGAGGACGACATAGAAAACACAGCCTCATCTATTGTTGTGTGTTGACTGTGTTTTCGGGACCGTTGTCTGGCAGTGCGTTAATAAAATGCCTTACAATGCTAAACACCTGCAGTCTGCCTGCAGATTGTGTTTGTGTGTTCCGTGTGGTTCTCACAATAAACAACAACTTTTCCTTAAACAACGTTAACCGGCTGGGATTTGTAGCGGAGACGGAATGTGTTTCCTGCGAGGTACGAACTGGATACTTATATATTGCTTGGAAGAAATTTAGCCTTCAAAGGATCGCTCTTTTATTGTGAGTAACATAAGAAACAAATACACTCTGTAGGTTGAATGTAGTTATAATATGTTAAAACAAGTTGTATATATAGTGACAACTTGACTTTAAATGGTCCAGTTCGGGTCTTGAGCTCAGGCTCGGCACGTGGCTTATTAATAACAGAAATCAGTTAGATGCTGAAACGTCCTTTATCTGCGAATTAGTGACTGCAAGATCGTCGTATGGCAGGCTAATCGGTAACCCGGTCTGCGACACGTGCGCAGCGTAATGCGGAACGGTATTAGGGGGCGAAAATATCCCAGCAAAGAGCCGTCTGTCTGGGCGTCTCTGGGGATTCATTACACAACAAACAGAGCAGTTCCTGCAACAACGGAATATCCTGCAGACAAATGGATGTGGGTAATATCACGAGCCTAACACGTGTGTCTGCGTAATAACTTAATAAAGAATATCAACACTAGGAGCATTCTGTTACTCTTTGATTTTATATAACGACTTTTGCCAACTGTATAGGTTAAGTTTATATAGCTTCGCATGGTAGAATGATCGTGGAGATGGTGAATTGTAAATAATTCGAAAAGAGCTGTGACAGATCGAGGAAAGAGAACGAGAATCCTTAGGAAAGATTCGCTGCCTGAGGTTCGAACTCTTACCTCCAAAATATGGAGTACTAAACACTCCACTGTGACACTGTTTCTGAGGTGTTGAATTCGTTTTATGACTTTGATATAATGGTCATGTCTGATAGAAGCCATGAATAGAAGAAACAACAAACTCCATAAATTCTTTTACATCTAATTTTCATGTCTGCATGATTGGTACGGCGAAGAACGTATAAGAAATGTGCTTCATGTAACGCACGTGTTCGAGAGGACTAAATTAAATTCATGTGACTACCTTTAGTGGCCAATCACAGTGGCCACTCAGTCTAAGGCATGAACTGTCTTCGCTCCTCGAACATTGGAGTCGTGGCTTCGAATCCCACTTGAGGCAATGATTTCTGTGTGCGTTTATTCTGTGTTTGTGCTGTCCTGTGTGCGCAGGTAGCGGCCTTGCGATGGCTGATCCCCCGCCCAAGGAGTCCTACCGACTGTGTATAGAATTAATGAAATGAAAAGCGGCCAAAGCCCAGGAAAGGACTGTAGAGCCATAGATAGATTACCTTTAGCATGAATATCTTAAAAGAGAAAAACAACAAACTCCATGGTCTGTAGTCAGCAAGCGAACTATATCGACCGAGCGACCGCCGCTTGTTGGTGAAGTTAGTGTCAATCTTTGAGGATAGAAGATGTCACGTGGTCAGAGCAACGGAACCCCACGGCAGTTAATCTCGATTTTCTAGACCGGAGTCGCTACTTCCTTGAAATATCTCTTAATACCAAATTTAATCTGAATTTACTATTAGATTTGTAGACGTAGTGTGAAAATGGGACTGATATTTTCCGGAAAATTTCTATGATTTATTTTTTGCGTTTGAGTTTGAGGAACAGGGGACATTGATAAGAGGATAACATTTCGGTATAGCGAAGGGCTACAGACTGGACGACACCAGTTCGATTGCCGGCAGTGCCAGTTTTAACCCATCTCCACAGCTTCCAGATCGGCTGTGTTGTTCACCCAGCCTCCTATCCACTGGACACTGGGGGGAAGAGGCAGGGGCATGAAGCTGACCACTCATCTCCATCTAAAGCCGTGGTCAAGAAAATGCGGATCTATACTTCCACTCCCCCATACGTTTTCATAGCATAGTACTTAAATAGTTAAGTACAGGGACAACTTTACCTTTTAGATTAATGATGTTTGACATACACATAGTACAGACAATAGATGGTTTCTGAGCGCAGAGCTTGTGTTCAGTCCCCGTGGACTTTATGTGAGGTTCGTGTTCTAAGAAAGGGCGCTAGAGAAAGTTTTGTTCTACTATATTCGGTCTTCCCCTGATAATCACCTCTTTCTGATGTGTGCGACAGATCTCATAAGGCAGCACCTTATGACCCTTCACTTAACTGGTTACAGCGTGGGCCGGCTATTGCGGATGCAATAACAAATTTGTTATTTTTGTGAAATATTTTTTGGTACTGTCTGTATGTGGGAATGTGCGATGATGGATGGATCGGAAAGGATTTGGAAGGAAGATATTTCGGCATAATCGAGGTTCTGCCCCTGAGAGGACAGAAGAAAACCTCAGGTAGGATGCCTGGTGCCCAGGCGAGATTCGAACCTAATATCTCCCGAATACGAATCGAAAGCGGCACCACCACATCAGCCAGCTGCGTTTATGGGTTTTAAAGTCGAGTTTCTCTTTGGACTGAGGCAGTGTCGAATTTAACCTTGTGCTTAAGTTGCAAATTCTCATGACCGGCGTTGTATCGTGTAATATGAAATACCACAGAACTTCTTACCACTCCGGTTGATGCTGCAGCAAATGGCGGCGTACACATTCCACATAAAGCGTTGAATTATAGATCGCATAGGATGTCATGACCTGGGAGCGAATCCCGAACAGGGCAGCAATGACACTGATACATAGCGCTTTCTGTATCCTGTCACGTGTTTTAACTTCTTGGTTTTCTTTTTGTTCTGTTTCTTATGAACATCGCAGTCTATTAAATACACGTAAAGCATTGTCCTTGTGTAACCGAGTTTAAAAGCCGTGCTGTAGTGGCCTACACATAGTTTCCGGGTAGGTTCATTGCTGCTTTGCATTCCGCTGCGGCCCGGGCTTAATAAATATCAAGATATACGAAATATAATTTTACCTGTAATTTTATCTTTGTGTGAAAATTCGTCTCTCGCTTTAAGAGAACATAGATTGAACGTATTTGAGAACACGGTGCTGAGGAGATTGTTTCGATTTGAAATCGACGAATTAATAGGAGGCTGGAGAAGAATGTTTAATGAGGAGCTTCATAACCTCACCTTCTCGCCTAATGCTCTTAAGATCAGCAAATTAAGGAGGCTGGAGTGGGCAGAGCATGTAGGACACATGGGAGAGGACAGTAATTATCTTAAGTTTTGGTAGGAAAACCTGAAATATAGAGACCACTAGAAAGGCCTAGACGTACATGGGAGAATAGTACTCTATTAAAATGGAATAAAAATTGATGGTGTGAATTGAATTCGCGTGATTCAGGATGGTGACCACTGGCCGGCTTTTAGGAACACCATAATGAAAATTAGGGTTCTGTAAGTGCTTGGAATTTTTGAATGAATTAGCAATTATCAGCTTCTGAAGAAGGACTCAGCTCCATGGAGTTAGTCAGTGGTCTTTTTTCTCATTAGTTGCAGATATAAGCTAATTTCCTCTTTACCGTTCTCTTATTCGTGTCCTGATCTCTTTTGGCAGAAATCAGTGATGGAAATTTGTAGCTCAAATATTTCGAAACATGAAATTAATATAAATAAGCAATATGGACACCGGCAAGCCTTCAAGTGGCGCCGCAATTGGAGTCATCTCGAACTGTTTGCGACTGACGTGGAAAGGATGTGTCATTACTTTTTAAATATACAGATAAATACTATTAAAATGTTTATTTATTTTAAAAACTCAGTTCCTCTTGCGCAGAAAACGTGCTGCGCCTCCGTTATTAATTTTTGGCAAAATGATGGCAGTTTATTACAAGAAATCGAACCTAATCAATAAATGTATTTGCGATGATAATGCAGTTTTCGAATCTTAAAATTAGCTAGTATGTACCAGCAATCGCAAAAGAAACGTTTCGAAAAATTTGGTAGAAATGAAAGTGTCTGTGGGTGTGAATGAAAGTTAGTGTAGAACATGTCTAAGCAGGTGTGCAAAAATACTTCAACAGTTGGATTGATTCGTTACACAGAGAAGTATCTTCCATTTAATGTTTGCGAAACGAACTGAAATCAACTTTATCCCAATAATGTTTTCTCTAGAAATTTAACCGAAAGTCATACTGAGACCTTCCGAATTATAACGTAGGTGGGTACCGACGTTTAGGAAGAACTTGGCCCCATCTCGAGAGTAGAAGTCCTCTTTGTTTGGTACTTTCTTTAAATTGTTGTGCCCATATTTTACTTGTGACCGGCCTTAATTCTCCATCTGTAACAAGAATGCCCCTTCTCACAGATATTCCAGGAAGTACAGTACTGAACACAATTTTATGTACAAATATGCAAGAACACTCTTTTTCGCTTAAAGACGTATTCATAATTTTTCCATATTCCCCGGCTATAATTAATCCTCAGCCGTGTTTTACCCATTATTTTATGGGAATTTTTGTTCCGTGGACCAAAGCTGAGGTTGGGGAAAAGAAATAAGGAAAGGCGAAAGAAAAATATACATTGCACTTTGATTGATCTTATACCAGTTGGAATTGCAAGGAAAGAGACTCTGCGAAGGCTGTTCTATTCGATCGGTACACACACACACATATATTATTCTTTTTATCTTCGTTTATTTATATACTCTGTTGAACCCTTGAAACGTGTGTGCAAATGAATTGGCTTGTATTGTAGGCGGTAAGAGGACCTGCTAGTTTCTTTTCCTTCTTTGCAATGAACAACCTAAAATGGGCAAAAACTTTATGAACAGTTCTCAAAGACACTCGCGGAATAAAATATAAAACCAGTGATATATATATATATGGGTCCTTGAAGTTAAGGCGCGTTAACACCAGGTTTAATAAAAGCAACGTTATAAATTGCACTAACTGCATAGCACAGAATGTCCTTCGAAAGTTCAAATTTACTCAGGTTCATAAGAAATTCCCTACTTTATAGAACTCGAAACTTCATAATCTAGAAACTTCCATCTTCAGAGATATAATGCCATATATTTATCTGAAAATCAGTCGACGTTTCGGAGGAACATGGAGGCGACATGTACCTCCGAAATAACGGTTGAAATTCAACCGTCTATACGGAGTTATGACGGGCACGCTGTAGCGTAGTTGGTCGAGGCACTATGCGTCAAGCCGGAAGGTCGCGGGTTCAAGTCCCGATGAGGTCACTGGATTTTTCAATTGACCTAATCCTTCCATCCGCGCTATGGCCCTGGGGTCGTCTCGGCCTCTAACAGAAATGAGTACCATAAATATTTTTGGAATATTCTTGAGGGTAAAGGGCGGCCGGCGCATAAGGCTGACAACCTTACCGCCATCTATGAGTCGATTATCTAGAAAATGTGAGAGCCTCGACGTCTCACAACCCTATGGGCCTCCACGGCCTTTTACATGGATACCTTTACTTACTTACTTTTTACACGGCGTAGTATTCCACAAGATGGAACTGTTCATAACTACCGCTGTGAGAACCTCATATCCTTCGTTAAACATCTACGTAGTTCAAAATCCTTGGAAATGAAACCTATCTTCAGCCATTTTACAGCATGTTCTCTTAATAATCATTGCCTATTTTGTATCTATACAATAAATTTGTTCCTATTAGCCGGTACGCTCTTTTGGTGTGTCAGCGCTTTGGGGACCGAATGAAAGAAGAAATTCTTCCGGCAGCTGCCGAAATATTGCACCCCTTCCAGTGCATGTTGGCAAGGAATATTCATGGCAGTGATTGAGTCAGTAGACCGGCCGACGAACACGCCTATAAAATGTAAAGTATACAAAATGCGCCCAATTTGTGCCCATCCCCCTTCCTTTAAATTGGAATGCCTGAGGACGAGCCATAAAGTACTACTTTTAAGAAACCAGACACTTTTTTATTGTTCTTATGACCCCGCTTTCTGGGTTTGAGGTTATGGACTCACGCAACAGGTGTGTGTCTCAGCTGATCAGTGGGGCCCCAGCCACAGTGGGGAGGGGGAGAGGGTGCCTGGAGCAGAGAACGTTTCTATTTATTGGCTTGTTATTGGCCAGAATTCGATGACTTCTACTTCATTCATAATGTCCCTGCTGCTGTGTAGGCGCGTACATTCTGCTCGGGTTAGGAAGGGAAGGGCGAGAGGTAAAGAAAACTGATGCAGCATTTTATAGAAGCAAGGTTTGGAACTGGTGTCTGTCCTGTATGGCAGGCAGCCCTGCTTTTTCAGGAACGTTCAAAGAAATCGATAAGAAACTATTAGCTTTCGCGTATCTGTTTGTCATCGACCCATAGTTAATAGTATAACAATTTTGTAGCCTAATTTGCTTAATTTGAAAAAAATAAAACAATGCTTATGAGATCTGTCTCTACCCCCTCACACAGACTTTTCAATGCCTGAACCAATCTTTATGAAATTTGGTATATATATATATATATATATACATCATGACACCTGAGCTCATTTCAACGACGTACTTCATAAGTCCCTCTCATCAGTCTGTGTGTCTGTATGAACATCGTCCCTATCTTTGCTAGGCAACAGCTTGGTGTTACCGTAGCCACAGCGTCCCTTATGCCGGCTTTTAGCTGTTGAAGGTCTTGATGTTTACCTGGTAGACAAGGTTCTTCACATAACCCCACAAGAAAAAAATCCACTGAGGTTAAATCTGGCGAGCTAGGAGGCCAGGCGATTGGTCCACCCCTGCCAATTCATATCCCAGCCATCTCTCTGTCCAGGTGATTCCTAACATGGTGACAGAAATATGGCGATATATGCGCGTAAGCCAGATATGAAAAAAGAACTTTTAAGAGTTTTCCTTTCCGATGATATAAACCGGACACGTGTATGACAATTAATTTCCGAGATATACATTTTCTATCTTGGATGCCTTTCATCCGGACACCCGGGACCTGTTGCAATTGTTAAATGGAAAAAAAAAAACGGTGTAGCATGAACACATGTCAAACATGTGAACAGGAATCTTGAAAAGAATTAAGCATGAAGCGATTTTGATAAATTGTTCAGGAACTTCATGAATTAAAATGCACTGAGAAGCTGATAGTCTCTCACTTAATCAGTAAATTCCGTGGCTTTTATTTAGTCTGAAGTTTTTTTACGTGTTCACAAAACCACGTCATTGAACCCTATAATGACGCAGATTAATCCAATCCACTCCCACTCATTCTATTTTTTAAGACAGAGGGCACGCTGTAGCGTAGTTGGTTGAGGGACTATGCTACAAGCCGGAAGGTCGCGGGTTCAAGTCCCGATGAGGTAATTGGATTTTTTTTCAGTTGACCTAATCCTTCCAGCCGCACTAGTCCCAGGGGTTTACTCAGCCTCTAACAGAAATGAGTACCAGGAATTAATTAAAAATAATTTTCTTGGGGAGTAAAACGCGGCCGGCGCGTAAGGCTGACAACCTTACCGCCATCTTTGAGCCGAATGTCTAGATAGTATGGGACCCTTAACGTCTCACAACCCTATGGGCCTTCACGGCATAGTACAGGGATAGCTTTACTTTTTTATTTACAGAGTGGTTATAAATTATTGTCGTGGTTTCCGTTTATATACCACGGAAATTCCGACAATAATTTAGAATCACTCTGTATTTTCTATAATTTTGTGTAGTTTTTGCAGAAAACTTAAAAGACAGAAACTTGAATGGTAGAAAAACGCTAGTGGGGATCATATTGGAATAGCTAAGTACATAAAATGGTGTAAACTGGGGCAGGATGTGGTTTCGTCTGAAGCTTAAGCTCATAGTACTACGACAGTAATGAATTCCGAAAGGAAATAAAAATTAAAGGAAAAACGAGTATATAAGACATAAAAACTAGGAGGAGAAAATGAAGAGGGCAAAGAGTACGCAGATATGCTCTGTACATTAGATGAACTTAAAAGTGTCGTGTCAGAAGCTGCAATTACTACTGAATAAAAGAGGTAGATTTTAAGTTATTTCCTCGTCATATGCGCGGATGATGTCCGGGTAACGGCGAGAGTAGCCTATAGGTTGGCTTGTATCAGGTGTCTATCTGTAGCTCTCTCCGTGCTTGTCCGGCAGATCTCGCAGCAGTACCAAACCTCTGCTAGGTCGGGCCCTGCCTGTTACTGCTCCTCCTGGTTCATTCAGAACGCTTTCTCATTTCGCAGAGGACCGGTTTCTTCATGCAACGGAACGAAAAAAAAGAGAAGATAAAATTTTTTAAGCACGCATCAGACCTCAAGTCCATTCTAAATATCAGCTGTATCAGGCATGTAATGGGAAGTAAGAAGGGGTTGTACAAGAAGCATAGAACAAGTTTCCGTTTTCCATGAACTTCCAAATCTAGTATTAAACACATTCCTATCACCGGGATTAGTAAAAGTGAAACGCCAGTTCATAATGAAACTTACGCGAACAAATAGATTCCAAAGGGTTCTGACGAAGGTGGATGACACACAGAATTACTGGGTTTCTGGGCTTTTTCCATCGTTCGGAATTCTAGGTAATAGAGGACAGGACGTTTCGGAAACTGGATCTATTTTCGTCTTCAAGTGAGAAAGGAAGACACCTACTCAGTTGGGCCCCTGAGAAAGAGCTAGCTATTATCTAGAATGTCCTCTATTACCTAGAATTCCGGAAGATGGAAAAAGTCCAAAAACCCAGTAATTCTATACGCGAACAAGTTTGGGGAAAAAAAATGCGCAGAGTTTTCACACTTACATTCTTTATACCTTTGCATTCTGAATCCTCCTATTATTATTATTATTTTTTATTGCTAGTTGGGTGGGACTAAGTCCCTTATGCAGCCGGTCACGGCAGTCGAGCAGTCTAAGGCATGCACTGTCTTCGCTCGCTCGGAAGCCGGGATCTTGGGTTCGAATCCCACTCAGGGCATGGATGTTTGTGTGCGTTTTTCTATGTTTGTCTACAGGTAGAGGCCTTGCGACGAGCTGATCACTCGCCCAAGGAGTCCTACCGAATGTGTAAGATCTAGTAAACCAAAGTGAAACGGACACTTTCATGGAGGTAGGCCTAGGCCCAAATTGGGGCTGTAGCGCCACAGAAAAAAAAAGTCCCTTATACTGCGGCCACTTCTGGCCTATTGTACTAGCCCCAGATGATAGGTGAGGGTGACTGTGGAGCAATTGGTGGAATGAAGATTGCAGGGGAAACCGAAGTACTCGGAAAAAAAACTCTTCCCAGCGCCACTTTGTCCACCACAAATCACACTTGACCAGACCCGGGATCGAACCCGGGCCGCCGCGGCGGGAACCAGCGACTAACCGCTTGAGCTATGGCGCGGCCCCTGAATCCTCCTAAGCTGTCTCTGTGCTTAATTAAGCACCGCGCCATGAAGACTTATGGGAGAGTGTAGGTGTAGTTAGTTAGTTATTGGAGAGGGTGGGTTTTCCCATGCACTGAGACCAGTATTGGTCCATTGTGCTTCCCTCTATGATATTCTACCAGTCTCTATACCCTACCGATATTGGTGCGTACCACCAGTCCCGACCGAGCCAGCGAGTTCGGCCTCTACTGGCTTGGCGGTATCTATAATGCTTCCCGCATCTATCAGAAGCGTTAGAGACTACTGTTGGGCGCGAAATGGCCTTGAATTTAGCTCAGTGAGAGTGAAGGTGTAACTCACCACTCTAGACCTCGGCATTGAAAAAATGTGAGTGATTAACTTCACGCCCCTACCTCTTTAACCTCGAGGGAAGAGCCCCCGATACCCATTGGATGTGAGGTTGGGTGGGCTCCACAGCCGGTCTGGACGCTGTGGAGAAGAAAAAAAGTCTTGCTCCTACCTGGAATCGAACCCCGTCCCGTACCCCTTCGCTATACCTACTGAGCTACTTCAGTTCCTGCAGCCTCATAACGCTTATAGATATATCAAATATTTGTGCCTTTTCCGTGTTCATGGCTGTTGACTTAAAAGCAAAACATATAAACAGAACGTGTATCAAGTAACATATTTCTAACTCCAGTGATCCATTACGAATCGCTATCAAACCCAAAGATGGAGATGAACTTTATTCAGCTGCCATTTTCTTGCCTTGTTCCACATGCCCTCAGGAAAACAACAGAACAGAAATACTCGTAGTTGCATATCTTTGAAAGATCGGTTACCATATATCATTTCAACTTTATACTAAGTTTCGCAGTTTACTCGGAATTACTGGGTTTTTGGACTACGTCCATCGTCCGTTATTCTAGAAACTAGAAAACATAAAGCCTCAGAAACTGGATCTGTTTACGTCCTCGCGTGAAAGACGGAGACAACTGCTATGTTGGTTCCTTGAGAAAACGCTAACTTCAATCACTTTCCCAGCTCTTTCTAACGGAGATTTCTCTCCCTCACCTGAGGGCAGAAACATTGTGTTTCATAGTTTCTAGGATATTGGACGTTTGACAAAGTCCAAAAACCTAGTAATTCTAAGTATTTTACACCATTTTCAGAACCCCATAGAATTTATCCGCAGTTGGAGCTTCCACTTCACAAGTTCTTGCATGCATCACGTTGGTATTACTGATTGTGGGAAATTAAGAAATGCGAATTGGAGGTAGCCTCTAATGGCATAAGGTCCGTACGAAGTCTCATCGGTGTTTGTCAAACGCGGAAGACAGAAAGGCACGATCAGTACCACATGCGCGCATTTCGTGCGCGTTGTGCAGAGAACGTATTACAGCGAAGTAGATGTCTCCACTGCATAAACAAATGAGTCCTGTCGGTAAGAAAACCGTTAGTCGGAGCTCCTTTGTATCGCCCAATCTGAAGAACAGGAGTCAATGAAATGACTAGCCTGAGATTTTACGTCCGGGGTTCATTTTCTTACAATTAATGAACTCGATGAATGTGAATTCTTTTTGAGAAACTAAAAATCGCTCAGCTAGTCAAGCTACTACCCACCTTTTATGGAACCCAATATTCACTACCGTTTTCACAAAAGCCCGTCATTCATCCCTGTTCTAAGTAAAAATTAATCCAGTTCGCACTATCCTATTACTTAGAATCCATTTTAATATTATCCTTCCAACTGCACCTATGTCTTCCAGATGACATTTTCGCTTCGTATAACTGTGTATGCATTTCTTATTTCTCCCATGCGTGCTACCTGCTGCCCAAACTCATCCTTGTTAATTTGATTGTACTGATAATAGAAACACTCGGCAAAGAGCAGGTCTACGAATTGTGAAGCTGATCATTATAGTTTTCTGTACATCCCTTTGCTACCTACATCTTTGGTACACGTATTCTCCGGAGCCTCCTGCATCTGAGAGAGCAAGTGTCGCACCCATACAAAACAACACATAAAATTACAGTTTTGTATAATTACATTGTTACTGTTTGGTATGCGGACGGTAAGAAAACAGATTCTGAGATGAGTGGTAGCAAGCACCCCCCAAAAAATTTGTTTGCTGTTCGATTCTTCGTGGATTCAGATTTTTAATTCGTGACAGGGAAATGAGGACTGCCTCTGTGGTCAGTGGTCAGAGTTTCTGGTTACAGATCCAGAGGTCCTGGGTTCGATTCCCGGCGCTACCAAATCCTCTGAGAAGTAGTGGGTCTGGAACGGGATCCACTCAGCCTCGTGATGATAATTGAGGAGCTATTTCAAGGAAATAGTGGTTCCAGTCTAGAAAACCGAAATTAACGACCGTGGGGATTCGCTAAAGTTGGCACTAACCTCGCCAACAAGCGGTGGTCGCTCGGTCGGTATATTTCGCTTGCGGACTACAGGCCACGGAGTTTTTTTTTGACAGGGAAATGAGTCATTTGGCCACCATGTCCAAGACGGACCTAGAGCCCGTTCTGTGTGCTATAAACGCAATAGAATACCTATAAATTTGAACTTAAAATTCTGTCATATTTTTAGCTGTTGTCTCTGACATTTTAAATATTAGGACCGAAGAGGGATGAAGTGACAGGAGGTTGGAGAAAACTGCATAATGAGGAGCGTCATAACTTGTACTATTCTCCAAGTATAATTAGAATGATCAAGTCAAGGAGGATGAGATGGGCAAGGCGTGTAGCGAGAATAAGGACGAAGAGGGTTGCATATAGGATATTGGTTGGAAAGCCAGAAGGAAAGGGACCACTAGGAATACCAAAACATAGATAGGTGGGTAATATTAAAATGGATTTTATAGAGATAAAATGGGGTGGTACTGAATGGACTGATCTGGCTCAGAAGGGCTCTTGTAAATGAACCTTCGGTTTCCATAATTCCTGGGTATTTCTTGAGTAGTTGCACAACTGGCGGCTTCTTAAAAAGGGCTCAGCTCCATGAAGTTAGTTTAGCCTCTGGTATCTTCTGCTTTTCGATTTACGTCGTTAGAATAAGTTTGGTGTTCAGTATCCAGGTTTTTCTTCTTTATATTGACAATTCTTAGCCTACTTAACTTCCCCAGCAGAAAATCGCAGGCTTATGAGGTTACTGTAATGTTTCTGTTTCCTTTCAACTTTTCAACTAGTTGACCGATTTTCACAAAACTTGGTATGAGCGTCATGAAACTATCCAAAATTAGTTTTTATACTTCCTTAAACCAGTAACAATAAAATGGTAGACGCTCGAATTTATGGTGCAAGAGTGACATAGGATAACATCATCGGGAAAGATCCAACTTGCGTCAAGGTCATTTTCTTGCATAAGTTAAAATAAAAACTATGGCAGTCGTGTAGAAAGTTTATTTAATGGTAGATAATGAAACTTTTGGATAGACATATAAAATTCTGCATGGAAATAGTCCATAGATATAACTGAATATTATTCATGAATTATTATTTGTGAGTAAAAAGTTGCAAACACGTCGACGAATTGAATTTTCGGGGTTATATGCGATAATTTTATTCAAACATAAATTAGTTTAAGGTAACAAGTTCTTAAGAGCAGTAAAATAAAACACCAACAATCATAATATGTACAAAGTGATATGACTAGAAGTCTGTGGAAATGTAAAATATGTTTATAAGCTCCGTTCTGAAGTTTGTTTGTGATTGTATCAATATATTCACGAGTTTTTTGTAATACTTTTGTCCTGAAAATGTACGTGTATTAACTCTTGTGCTAGAGATATACAAATGTGGCTATGGGAATATTTATTTACTTCAAATTGTCACGTATAGGGGTGACTTTTGAGGGGTTTGGATTGGATGATTGGATTTATTGACACATTATTCACACAATTCTGGACTACAGGCAATACAGCGTTATCACTGATATACGCAATTTGCAGTTCACCATTGCACACGCAGTAGGGTTCTCAGTCTTCACTAGCCGTATCCTGGCAACGGATTTATAATAGTCCCACTGACACTTCAATTCACACATGAAGTCTTCTCTTCACCACCTAATTCTCTCACGTCATTTCTTCTCAATCATCTTGGACTACCGTCTCCAGAACTCGAACCAGTTCTCGACAGCAACTCACTCAAATGAACTCTTCTTCAACCGAACTCTCTCAACTTTTGACAACTGATTCTTCTCAACTGAAGCCTTCCTTATAACAATTTTGCACGAACCACGCAGAAAACATAGCCTATGTCTAGCCCATTGTCTAGCAGTGGACGTCCTATTGTTGTGCGCGTTTTCTTCCGCGTTGCCTAGCAACAGGTATACACGTCACAGTATCTATTAATTTACCAATTCAGGTAGATTCGCCATGTAGGCCAAAAGAGTTGAATAAATACTGTCGTCAGAAGATTGTTGCCTTTTTGGATGTGACGCCATTTCATTTCGTGAATAAGTACTAACATTTCGGAGGAGACTGCTGCTTCCATCTTCAGGGTAGGAGAGTTCTAATATCAGTCACCGCCATGAGATTCACAAATCTCTTACAGACGCCAGGTTTTCCTCATTGACTTTACCTTCCTCATATCATGGGTTAATTTTCGATGCTGTCAGTAACGAGAGTAGAGAGCGTCGGATTGCAGGATGACAGATAAGTGACGAATTGGAAAGGATTTGGAAGGACCCGGTCATAGTCTAATCGAAGTATTAGTCGGGCATTTTCCTGAAGGGACTGAGCAAAACTTCGAGAAATATAAGTGTTGAACGTCTCCGCTAGACCAACCAGATCTTGCAGTTGAAGCGCTTTGTAAGCCCACAATTGCTTATAATCGTGAATCAAGAAAGTAGCATTTGGCACAGGTGTGTGCAAGAGAAGGTTTCCATACGAGCACTTACTAAATCAGATTAAAACAGGCGTGTGAGACTTCCCAAGCCCATTACCTACCTCGCTAAACCCCAAAATACATTATCGGCCATAAATATTCACATAAAGCGATGCACATTCATTGTACTGCCTACTTAAAAATTCTTGGCTCTTCTCAGAGATGCCAAATTGGCGGCCCGAACGCCATGACTCAGTGTCTGAAGTGTCTGAAGTGAGTGTCGTCCATTCAGTGGTCCTGTCTTCATGTCTTCATACTGCTTATTGTGTTCTCTTGGTAATGTTTAGAGTTCTTCTATTTCAGCGATGTTTGGGCTTTTAAAACTGCTCTCTCAACTGAAGGAATTATATATCATGGAATAATACAAGAAGACAAAAAACGGTAAAGTTGTCCCTGTACTTAATTAATTAAGCACTACGCCATGAAGGCGTATGGGGGAGTGGATGTTTTCTTGACCTCGGAACTAGCTGGCGATAAGTGATCAGCTTCACGCCTCTGCCGCTTGACCACCGGGGATAGAGCCCCCGGGACCCATTGGATAGGAGGCTGAGTGGGCTCCAGAACCGATCTGGACGTTGTGAAGAAAATTCTTGACCCTACCGAAACTCGAACTCCGACCCCCCAGTCACTATACCTACTGAGCTATGGCGATACGGGAAGATGATCGCTTTGTTTATTGTTTGTTTGTTTGTTTGTTTATTTTAGTATGAACGCTTCCAGTAGCTCAGATTTTATTGAATCGAATGGTAGGATAAGTGAATAATGAATCCGTTGGGATCTGGAAGGAGGCTGTCGTGGCGTAACTTGAGGTACTTCCCCGTATTAAACGTCAAGGACTGGGGAAAACCACAATATCTAAGTAATAATAATCGATCTCTGGAGGTTAAACCCGGGATCTCCCGAGGACCAAATGCTGTCTCAACAGGAGTGGTAGAATGTTGTCGAATGGTATGGAAAGCTGTTCATGAATCCTGTACTGTCCGGGAATTCAGCTGGAGGACGATTAGAGCTTTCTGTACCGATAGCCAGCTTCTCTGGCCGTGATTCGAACTAAGTTCCTTCCGAATCTGAGCCAGAAACGTTACTGCTGTGCTAAACCTCTCGGTGCGTTGAGAAACGTTAATGCAAATTATCCCAGTACAAGTGGCTAAAGGAAAGGAGAATGAATCACCATGGCGATATTAACAGTTGCTCTGGGAACGAAAATTTTCACGTTGTCTACGTGAGGCGAAAGCTATTTTGGACGGGCGTCTGTTGTGCGTTGCACCGGTTATTTATTGGCCGGCTGCTTCCTGACCTGCCCGCGACCCGGAGAAGAGAGATGGCCATGGAAACTTCCTTCTCTCTCATACACATTTCACTAAGGAATCGGTTTTCATGCTGTGGGTCGCAATTCGCTGAAGACGTTTCGGGTATTGAGAAATTACGAAACTCTGTGGTTTTAGACCCTAAGCGAACTATACCGATCGAGCGACCGCCGCTTGTAGGAGAAGTTAGTGACAACTTTAGTGGATAGAGAGTGTCGGGTGGTCAGCGCAACGAATCCCCATGGCCGTTAATTTCAGTTTTCTAGACCGGAGCAGCTATTTCCTTGAAATAGCTCCTCAATTATCCTCACGAGGCTGAGTGGACCCGTTCCAGACCCACTACTTATCAAAAAAACTTATAGCGCCGGGAATCGAAACAGGACGATGAGAAATTACACGAAAGATAAAGTGGAAGCAGCAAAACAGTGTTTTAAGCGTTATTTACACAAAATTACACATAATTGAGGAACTTTCACCCTGTAGGTAAGCAGATCTGAACCTCCATTTAGTACCGAGATCAAGAATGTATTGTGTCATACCTCTGTCCCCTCGTGAGTGGGCATGGCCAGTGATTAATGAACAAGAGGAGCACCTTCATGTTTAAACTTACCGGTTGGGCACCGTACATTACAAAACCGTGTCGCACCAGAGAGCAAGATCCTCAGCCAACTAACTTCTTACAGCTGAGCCCTTCCTGAGAAGCCGCCAGTTGTACAGCTACTCAAGAACTTCCCAGCATTTTATGAAACCCGAAGATTCATTACCATGTTCACAAGAGCCATCCACTAGTCCCTATCCTGAGACAGACCAATCCAATCAATACCATCCCATCCTATCTCTCTAAGATCCATTTTAATATCATCCATCCACCTGCTTTTTGGTCTTCCCAGTGGTCTCTTTCCTTCTGGCTTTCCCACCAATAACCTATGTGCATTCCTCTCCTCTATTCGTGCTACATGCCCTGCCCACCTCATCCTCCTTGACTTGATCATTCTAATTATACTTGGAGAAGGGTACAAGTTATGAGACTCCTCATTGTGCAGTTTTCTCCAACCTCCTGTCACTTCATTTCTCTTCGGGCCAAATATTCTCCTCAACACCCTGTTCTCAAACACCCTCAGTCTATGTTCCTCCCTTAATATCAGAGAAAATGTTTCACACCCATACAGAACCACAAGCAAAATTATAGTTCTGTATACTCTAATTTTTACGCTTTTAGACAGCAGAAGAAAAGACAAAATGTTATGGACTGAATGGAAGCAAGAATTGCCCCTATTTTAACTCCTCTTAATTTCCTCCTGAATCAAAGTTTGGTTTGTTACTGTCACAGGATCCTCAGTTGCCAAAATGTAGTGCTCGCTTTTCCCACCAGAGTGCATTAGAAATCGGAGAGCAGAACGAGAAGGAGAGATGCAGACGAAGGAGGAGGAAACGAGGCTCAAATAACGAAGAAGAGAAAGAAATGAGCAGTTAAAGGAGAATAGAGAACGGAGGACGTTTGGGAAGAGCAGAAGGGAGAGGAGGAAAAAGGAACAGAGGAAGAGAAGTGTAGTTATAGTACGAATGGAATGAAGAGAAGCTGGAAAAGAAAGAGAAGAAGCGGATGTATAGATCCACATGCTCGTAACCTCGGCACTAGCTTGAGGTGAGCGGTCAGCTTCATTCCTCCAGCCGCTTTACCCCCGGGGAAATAATCCCCGGTGCCGATATTACAGGAGGCTGCGTGGCCCTCACAGCCGATCCGCACATTATGCAGATGAGAGAAATCTCTTATCCCTGCCGGGAATCGAACCCCGACACCTCAGTCGTCCAGTCAGTAGCCTAGTTGCTATAGCGACTGAGCTATCCCTGCTCCCGTAACAGAGAAATAGGTTACACAAAAGGAGTAAAGTTTCCTGAGCGGCTGACCAAATGTCAGATTCGATACATCCCAAATGCAGCTATTATTAACTTCACGGATATAAGAGGGCGTTTTTCGACATAAGCTCCACCATTCATGACCTCGGCACCAGATGGAAGTGACCTGTTAGCTTCACGCCTCCGTCGCTTCAACCCCGTGGAAAGAGCCCCCGATTCTCATTCGATAGGGGTCTGGGTTGAACCCAGGGTCGGTCTGGACGCTGTGGAGAGGAGATAAATCTTGCTTCACTCGAACTCCTGTCCCTCGGCCGTTCAGCCAGTCGCTATACCGACTGCGCTATGGGGGGGGGGTTATAAACAGAAAATAATTATTCAGTACGTTTTCCTTATCTTCGTGTCTTCTCTTCGACAAATAAAAGACGAACTGGACTGTTCTTAATTGCATGGGCCTAGTGTGGCTGCCCGTTCACAGATATATCGATATGTTTCGAGCGAACTGTTTCCTATCGATACGGAATGGCTTTTCCCTGAGTTCTGATTATCTGATATGTTAATACACATTCGTACTTCTTTTTCTATTTTGTATTTTTCTTTTTGGACCAATTTCTTTACTGGTTCAGTAAATTGTGCCCAGCCTGTAAAGTTATCGCCCGTTAATCATTCTGACTGACAATAATTTTCCCTTGCTCCATGATTGGAGCTCCTGTCCGGATGATATATTTGTTAGATTGCATCTGAACTGCAGTTATCTCCTTCTTCTTCTTTTTCTTCTTCTAATTTCAATGAAGCCGGCGGCCGACAGCTTCTGCCATCTTCCTGCTTTCATTCATTTTTCTCATTCGACATTCGTATGATCAGTCTAGTGGTTAAAGCCCATTGTTATTTTCGTCATCAGTTCAAAGTGAAGAAGCCTACGTGACGCAGTCGGGTTTATCAGGACAGGATCCGAAATTTTAATTAAAAAAAATATCAATAAATTAACAATATTTGCTCTTAGAAGCAGCGTTAGTGGACAAAGGATGTGTGATTTGAAATTTTAGAATTCAGGAGTATTTGCAGATTGTTTCACTGAGATCAGTAGCGAGAGAATTACGGCGGAATTGCCTGTGTGGGTGCCCACACACACACACACACACACACACACACACGTGTAGATATATCGAATAAGGCACTCGTAATGTTCGACTCTGGTTAAAATCCAAAAATAAAGCAGAAGACAGCCAAAATTTCCAGTATGTTTATCTGACATGTTATTGAGGAGTGCAATTTCGCGGTACTGGGAGCCCACACTGATAATAAAGCTACCTATTGCCCGTAATATTAGAAGAAACATGGCGAAACATTATATTGTCACGTATAGACGGGGTCTTGATTTATTGACCGCTTACAGCTCGTACTGCAAACAACTATAACCCTATCGCTATTTTCACAATTCACAGTTCACTTTTACATACACTAATGTCCTCAGTTTATTACATTCTCCACTAGTCGTTTCCTGACAACGGATTTTAACGCAGGAATTATAACAGTCTCACTGAAATATTACTCCAAATATTACTGTAATATAGCACACATAAAGTCTTCTCTTCACAGCTTAAAACTTTTCTTCACAACTGACCTGCCAACCCTCAAATCACTCTCTCGATTCCTAAATCCCTTGAGCAGTCAGTCAGTCAGAGTCAGAGTCACGTTACCACTGACGGTCAGTCAGTCTGTCTGTCTTGGTGTCGAGCCCCAGCTGGGGCTCATGACCAGATATTTCTTTTGTATGAAAGTTACTGTCCTGTCCATGTGTAGCGCCCTCTCTGACGAGAGGTCGGGTCTGTCATTTGTTAGTCAGTCTGTAGTAATTTGTCCATTGTCTGTATTTACACATATTTGCAATACATACTTATATAAATGTACAATATTTACACGGCCTCCGTCAGTCCAGGCTAGGTACAGCAGATTATGCCCTTTTATATATATATATAAATAAATATCCTAATAGTATTAGCTATCACGGCAGTCCAGTCACTTGAACGGTCGTATGCCTGACCGCCGCCAAGTCCAAGCCTCTCATACCCTCTGTGTCGGGCTTCGCCTTGTCCGATGTAAATCCCTTGAGCCTGCCTGGGTTCCTCGTTATATAGCCCCTGGTCGGACCCAATGGAGAACAACAATAATTCCATTGTTTGGTGTTCTCGCGGAAACATGTTTACAGAGCCGTTGTCTAGCAATGGACGTCTCCTATGACTCCACTATTACGGCCTTCAGGCGTGATGTCACAATATACTCTAACTAATGACATATCAGGAGAATCTCAAAGCTTATTAAGTATTGTATAGTGCATATTTTTTTTCTAAAAATGCTTTTCTGCAACAATAATTATATAAGGCAGATGAACATAATCTCTTAACATTAAAGCTAAACAAAGGTAAATGTGTCCCTGTGCTTAACGAAGTAAACACTACGCCATGAAGGTGTATGGGGGAGTGGATATATACGTGTGTGTGTGTCTATATATATATTGTAACGTGTTTCACACACACACACACAACTTTTCTTGACCTCGGCACTAGTTAGAGGTTGGTGGTCAGCTTCACGTCCAGGCCGCTTTACACTCGGGGAAAGAGCCCCCAATGCCCATTGGGTAGGAGGTTGGATGCACCCCAGATCTGGTCTGGACGACATGGAGAAGTGAAAATTCTTGACCTCACAGGGACTCGAACTCCGACCCCTCAGTCATCCAGCCAGTAGTCAGCTGCTATACCGACTGAGCTATCCCTGCTTACAATCTCTTAACCGTGGCTGATTAATATCGCATCAGTAACGTTTCAAAACAATATATAGGCCTATTACATGCCAGATAAGAAAGAAAAAAAATACATTCTTTCTTAGCAGCAAGATCATTGGAAGCTTAGTGATTTTGTACAAATGTAGGCATAAAAATTAGGATATACAAAAGTATAATGCTGCCTGTGGTTCTGTATGGGTGTGAAACTTGGTCTCCGACATTAAGGGACGAACATAGACTGAGGGTGTTTGTGAACAGGGTGTTGAGAATATCTGGACCAAAGAGGGATGAAATGACGGGAGGTTGGTGAAAACTGCATAATTAGGAACTTCATAACTTGTACTCTTCTCCAAGTATAATTAGAATGATCAAGTCAAGGAGGATGAGATGGGCAGGACATGTAGCAAAAATGGGGAGAAGAGGAATGCATATAGGATATTGGTAGGAAAGCCAGAAGGAAAGAGAACACCGGGAAGACCAAGACGTAGGTGGGTGGACAATATTAAAAGGATCTTAGAGAGACAGGATGGGACGGGATGGATTTGATTAATCTGGCTCAGGATAGGGACCAGTGGAGGGCTCTTGAGAACACGGCAACGAATCTTCGGGTTCCATAAAATGCTGGGAAGTTCTTGTGTACCTGCACAACTGGCGGCTTCTCAAGAAGGGCTCAGCTCCGTGAGTGTGAGAGATAGGCATAAAAATGTATCGCCATTGGAGGTGCTGTTGGTGATACAGTTCTTAATTCAGTTTGAAGTACTCTGTGCATTCTGTACACATGTCATACCCCGTGGAAACCCAGTGACTGTGCTGCCAAGGACACTAGGCAATTAAAGCAGCTGCAGTTTTTTGCTTTCGCTAAATTACAGTACGCCAATGGCACGTGGCATACCAAGATTAACAATTTTTACAACATAGAAGTACGTAGGTTTGCAGGTCTCTTAACCGTACCGTATCTTTCGATGAGAGCCTTAGGCACACACTACTGTCGAAATCTGCCGGCTGGCATCAGAAAGGTTTTCACAGGAATAAACTGCCATCAATGCAAGCATGGTGTGTTTGTGTCTACCTACATTACGATATATACATATATAATGGCAAAACAAACTCCGTGGCCTGTAGTCCGCAAGCGAACTACATCGACCGAGCGACCGCCGCTTGTCGGAGAAGTTAGTGCCAACTTCAGAGGATAGAGTGTATCACGTGGTCAGCGCAACGGATCCCCACGGCCTTTAGAAGATGAAACTTCTGAACCGAGTACTAGCAAGTAATTACCCAATTGAATCTGATCTTAACCTTCAAGAAATCCCCCATACACATACAAGCACACAGACTCTTCGGAAACGGGCATAGCTCAGACTGCTAGGAGCTGGCGTCTCACAATGGAGCTTCGAGTTCAGTTCATGGTGACTTCTAGTGAGATTTTCGGCTTTGGAACAGGAGTTTCTCTGAGTTTCTTTAGATTTCCCCTCTCAGTCATCATTCCAGCATTCCTCCATCTTCATCCACCCCGCCCCTTGAGGTGTGCAATAGCCTGACCACGCAGTACATTCTGATGTTCTCTCTAAGCTGTGAGTTTCATTTTTACTCGGCGCTTGGCTCTTCACAGAATTAGGACGCTTTATATTCTTTGGTATCGGTTACGAACACTGATAAGTACGGGGAATTTCCTACAGGTTAGGAGCAGATTGCATTCGGGAAATGTTTGCTGCTACTAGATTCAGAATTGGGCATCTTCTCCTACGTTTTCTGAAGACATCAAAATAAACGTCATATTACCCTTTGTTATACCTAAAAAACTAACTTATTTTTAACAGCGTGAGAATTGTCTCGCTCTTCTGCTGAATCCCATTGGTCAGATCAGGCCCCCAGCCGTGCCATTCACCTATTTTCCTACCGTGAAGATGGAGGCTGTACCTTTTTCCGAAACATCAGTAAACTTCTACTAGATTACGTGGCATCGCATCTCAACCACCGCTCTGAGGACTTCACATCCAACAGTCAAGTTATTGGTTGAATGTGCATAATAGAACAACAGCAACATCAACCAAAAAAGGCGTCCTTTAAACAGTTTCTCTGATTCCTAGAATTTCCGCATCGCCTAATTATAATAACAAACATCGTGACTGCTTGGGGCTTGCTCTGCGGTAGTCCGAGATCCCAGGAAATCAAGGTTTACTCTCGAGGCAAACTGTCAAAATTCTGCATCCGAATGAAACAAGGGGAAAGTTAAAGGGGATTGCTCACTAATTGCATGTCAATAAGGGGCAATTTTCAAGAACAGGAGAGGCTAGATTTCAACAACCAATCAAATTCGCACGCACGTTTCTCTGTAAGATACTTATGTTTTTTGTTGTAGGATGAAACATTAGACTTACGTCAAGGTAATTAATACCAGAGGGTGATGACGTAAGTGGACGCTTTTTGGTTCTGTTTCGTTGCATCGTAAATGCGGTCCGTTCTATAGATCTGGCTTCTAACCACGGGTTCCTGGGGTTCAGGCACGGGTGGTTTCACGTACGATTCATGGAGGACCAAACGGCATTCTGTCAATATTTTCTCGGAGCTCTTCTTGCTGCTTGCTCTATGCTGGTTTGTTGCTTAGCTCAATCTTTATCCTTGAAGAGGGAGGCGACAAGTACCTCCGAGAAGTCACTTGACTTTTAACGACCTCAATGGTGTTATATACCAGAAAACAGAACTCTTGATGAACACTGAATATTTAAAGCTTGCGTGAATCCAGGGCTTCCCGAATACGAGGCAGGAGTGCTGCAGTGCCCTGAATCTTTGAATTCAGGAGCGACAGGATATTGCTTGACCGACAGAACAAACATAAGCGTTTCAAAAACACCTTACGCCGTGAAATAAGTGGCGAGTGTTGTTGTCATTAAAGCTGAAGAAGGTCGTATTGCATATCAGTAATAAATAGGTCTTAGAATATGGCGTCACATACTAAAACCGGATTCAAAATTAATTAATTTAGCCAAGGAAGGCAATGTTGGCCTGAGGGTTTTGGAATTAGAAGTGACACAGAAATTACTTTGCAAGTATAGGACTATATTTTAAATTTCAGAAGGTTAATTATTATTTCAAAAGTGAATTATTTTAGTGAACCTGAATTGGCGATTAATTGAATTTATAAAACAGAGTAGTACCCTATCTGTATTAGCCGTTTAAGCACAGTGGTCACTACATACACCACCTGCTTTAATTTTTAATAATATTGTGTTCTCACCCTAGAGTGTATTTATGTGTCTCTTATGATTCTCAGAATATACAGCGATTATTTCCTGAAAGAACGTTCTTTGATTCACTTTGTAATGGGGACACCATGATTTCTCTGAAACAGCAACTGAACTTTTAGATACTACATACTTAGACGAATATCCGACCGCCTTTGTGGTTTAGTGGTCAGAGTTCCTCGTTACAGATCCACAGGTTCCGTGTTCTATTCCCGGCGCTGCCAGATTTTTTTTAGAACTAGTGGGCCTGTAACGAGGTGCACTCAGCCTCGTGAGGTTAATTGAGGAACTATTTCAAGGAAATAAAGACTCCGGTCTAGAAAATCGAGATCAAATGCTGACCACGTGACACCCTCTATCCGCAGAAGTTGGCATTAACTCCGTCGGCAAGCGGTGGTCGCTCGGTCGGTATAGTTCTCTTGCTCAGTGACATGAGAATTTGTGCAGGTGTTACAGGAATATTAAGGTTTTGCTTCAGTAATTTGAAACGCTGAGATGTTTTTATTGCTGATGGAAGGGATTTAAGAAATACGCCGTTTGAATGGGTTCAGGTGACATGATATGCATACTAAGTTTCATGAAGACTGGTGCAGGCGTTCAGGTAATATTAAGGTTTTGCCTCAGAAATCTGAGGGGCTGTAATGTTGATATTATTGATGTGAGGGATTTATGAATTCCGCTGCTGAGATGGGGTTCTTGTGCCATGATATAAATACCAAGTTTCATAAAGATTGGTTCAGGAATTCAAAAGTTATTAAGGGTGGATACACACACAGACAGACACACACACACACACACACAGGAAGGTAATGTCATAAGCGTACATTTTACTTTTTCAAAATAGGGAAGGGGGGCTGAAAACTCGAACATGCCGGGTCGCATTAGGCTACACATCTTCGATACATCGTCGCATCGAGCGAGACTCGCGCAATTTACCGCACCTCCATTACATTGCATATGCCTGCTACCTATCGGCCGTATCGTAAACATCCAAAAGGAAGTTGCACGTAAGGAGGGAATAATACTCGTAGTTGCGGCCATTGTATTTCCCGGTGTGGGCATTTCGAAAAGTTTTTAGTTTATGGACATTTCTGCGAGTGTAAAGAAAGGTATGAATTTGTGCAGAACCTATATAAATTGGTGTTTCTCATTATACTAGTTGGAAAACATGATTACCTTTTACCTGGGATTAAGTGGCCGGTGGTAGCGATGTTTCAGGACTGCTGCATTAGTAGTTTAGTTACGGCCGCTTAGACTCAAAAATGGGAGCGGGGGAGAAAAATATTTCAGAAGTTTTGCCACAGCAGTAATCTGCATGAAGAAGACAATGTCTCCCATTCTCCGTATTTACTACAATCATCACTTTTTATATATAAATTTATCCATGTAACAGACCGCGGAGGCCCATAGGGTTGTGAGACACCGAAGCTCCCACATTTTCTAGACAGTCTGCTCACAGATGGCGGTGAGTTTGTCTTACGCGTCTGCCGGCCGCCCTTTACCCCTAGGAAGATTCCTGGTACTCATTTCTGTTAAGAGGCTAGGTCGACCCCAGAGCCATAGTATGGCTGGAAGGATTCGGTAAATTGAAAAATCCAACGACCTCATCGGGAATCGAACCCGCGACTTTCAGGCTTGTGGTTAAATACCTCAACCAACTACGTGGGCTAAAGCCATATTCAAGCCAGCTATTTTTCTTTTTCATATGTTGGCACTTGCAGCATCCTCATATGGCTCATATGGTTTAGGAATGCCTTCTTGTGTATTCCATAGCCTTCAGAAAACCACTGTACCTTTTATGATCAGAACATTCTGATATAGTTTGTCCTGATTTAATATTAATCACCAGATTATAATAATCACATCACAAATAATTTCACCCACTATATTATAAATAGTAGCTTATGGAACAGTAACAGATACTTTATAACTGATTACACTTTTACTGGTATTATGGCAAGGTAAAGTTGGCTGTATGTGTAATTAAGTATCACACAATGAAGACTTATGAAGGAGTGGAGGTATAGCTCCATACATTCCTTATATAGGCATTTTGTGGAGCTGAGTTTTCAGCTTCATATCTCAGACACTTTATCCCCAGGAAAAGAGTCCTCAGTACAAATTTTATAGGGGGCTGTGTAGAACTCAGAGCCTGTCTGGATGCTGTGGTGAAGAAAAAATTCTCTGCTTCTGCTGGGAATCGAACCCAGATCCCTCACTCATACTCGGCAGCTAGTCACTATATTGACTAAGCAATCACAGGTCTGAAATTACAAAAGAATGTTTACACAGACTTAATAAAAATAAACCTGGAATTTGTAAAATACACAGCATGAGCTTGTCAGTGTCAGTTACCGAAGTTTATTGGCTGATCAAACTAAACTGCACTGTATAACAACAAAGGACAGAATTGTCATTAATTGGGAAAGGAACAGAGGGCAACTCTGCTTGCCTTGTTTCAAGATGACCTCCTAGAATTTGCCTGGATAGAAGGAAAAGCCCCACAGAGAACCTGCATGAGGCCCACTGGACTCTGGGCTAAGACTGAAGTAGGAATACAGCAGCAACCCTGCTTCAGGGGTTGGGATGAACAACACAAAAACAAATTGTCTCCAACTTCTGTCAAGGCTTTATTTTGTTCTTGTAACTTCGAAACATCTTCAAAAACTATACTAGGTCCCTATGAAACGTCTACACTTCTTTACATGTTACAGTCAGAGAGGTCCTGAACTTGCTCTGCAAGGGTGGGCAATGTAGGTTGGGATATTTAGGGTTGTGAGAGGAACAGGGGTTTCAATAAGACCAAAAACTTAATAGGATGATCACATTATAGCAAAATCCATCTATTACAGCCTGATTATACTCCATTGTTTTTCTTTTGTGATTGGTTTCAATTGTTTTACTTTCTCACATTTAGCCATTGGTCTCGTCCGTCAACTTTGGGTGAAATTGCCAAGAAACAAAACGTTAATGATGGTTATAAATCTGATTTTCAACAAATTAAAGAGTTTTCAATAATATTAAGTAAAGCTTATACCCTGTCATTAGAAAAAAAAGACAACACTGTCAATGAATGATTAAACATGTTCCTCTTAGCTGTTTTACCATTATTCCCGTTCATTACCTTAAGACGAAGAAACTGTCCAGATAGTATATATATATATAGTGTTCTACTTTACACATTCTTTTATAAACTCTATTTTGCTCTTATACTTTAATTTACATCAATACCACCATCTTTCAGCTTGGTTATTTTCTCTTCTGATACAGTCGTTTTACCAATTTATACAGCAGTGCACTGTCACACAAACACAACCTGCCCTCATCATTAATATTTAGAATATTTAAATAATATTCTATAACACTAATATACATAATTTTAATACAATATTGTAATGCAATTACATAATTGATTTTACCTAACTCAGCAGTGTGAAGAAGAATAATGTAAACTCTTTACCTAATATAAATTAGTTTCTTAATAACATTTTTTCCATAACAAGTGATGCATTACTTTGTAAACAAAACACAACAGAAAGTAGTTTACAACATTTAATAAGCATTTCTTAGATGCCATTACAGCAAGTTTGTGCATTTAACAATAACACCACTATTTTGGTTCAACTCTGTTTCAGCAATTAATATGCCATAGTAATTAAATTTTGCTTTTCTTAAACTCAAATCTTTAATCATAAATTAATTTTGGACATGAGATCTGAGGCTTTTATAACAGTTAAAATTTATTTTGCAGTCTTCTGGATAATGGCATCATGAAGTCAGAGAGGTGGCAACCATTTCATGGGAATCTGCTGCCATCTCCCTGTAATTGGAAGCAACAGCTTCCTCCGGTAACTGCTTACCAGAATACAGAGTGTCATAACGTAGAAAATGACAGCCATAATTTAGTCAATACCAAAGTATATAGACAAATATTCATACTGAATTAATCTGTAACTCAATTTATAGCACTTCATCATTATGAATACATACTTGCAATTGCATTCATAGATTTTTTTGTGATGTAATACTTCAAATTACTCTCCGTATTGAAATGGTTATGTTACCAGTAATTCCCTATGTCCTTAATAACAGCACATTTCTGCTGAAAGAGAGTTGAGGTGTTGGGCAAAGTTGTAAGTGAAAAGTATGCTCAAAGCTTACACTGATATACCTACTTCCCTTTATGGTGGTATCAACATAAAACAGCCAAATTATCTAAAAAGGCAAAATGTTTCAGATTGTAGCTCCATTAAAAAATTGAGTGCATCACCAAATACACATTTAAATTTTCATGTATCTGAATTCAATTTAAAGCTCTGGTCATATTCCTAGTTGCTGCATAATGAATACCTAAAAGTATTTTGTTATTATAATTTTATAAGTTAAGCACTCTCAGTGGTCTTCTGTGCGTTTTATTGTTAGTTAGTTATCATTTTGATATGAAAACCAGCTCAAAAATGGACATAAATTCATTCAGTCTCTTTGAAGGAGCTTTGGTGGACCACAGTATAGGCCAACTTCATATATATATCTAAGACCATAAATATAAATAATAATAAAAATAACAAGAGTATATTTTCATGTGAACAAGCTGGTAAAGATTATTTTATTTATATATTTCTGTATTACAAGTGTTGTAAAAGCTTGTAGTAAACTAAGAGGTGTAATTGCTGTATAACACTTGCCATACAAGATGCTTTGTCTTGTAATCAGTGGGTCTTGGCGGCGATTTCATTCATGTGCAGTGCTGTGTTGCAAAACCAAAGCCATGGGGCTGCTTTCAATCATTTCTGGGATAATTTCAGAAGGGGCACAATACATTGACATTTAAATATTTTATAACTATTTATTAATTCATACACTGTTATTCATATATTTATTTATATATAACCCCATGGTCATACCATTTGCCAACTTATAAACAACCCTCACATTTTGTCCAGCAAATGAACAGCTAACTAAACATTGTGACGAGATCTGGGAAAGAATTGGAGAGGGCAGGGGAAAGAGGACACTACAGCTACCAATGCAGGAACAACAAACCTTGCACCTCGATACAAAACCCGGCACCAGATCAGTAACAATTCTTTATAACAATATATCTGCTATTATACACAATGAAGGTATTCTTCTTAATGGTCACATCAGCAAGCAAAAGCAATCACAAAAATGTGCAACTGCCGTCTGTTGTCAGAAATAGTCCTGAGAAGATATGACTGAATTCTCTCTCATGATTTTCCCTATATCATCATTCATTGCCACTTAGTTGATGGTCTGAAATGTCATTAGAGATGCCACATTTAAAAACACCTGTTATTATTTTTTTTTGTAGTTACATGTTTATTTCAGACTGCTCACATATAGTATGTTTGCATTTGTAAAATACTTAGTTTGTACTGCATACAGAACACTACCTCACCAGCTGTCCTGATACCAAGGATAGTTATACTTCTGGCATGTGTGTATTGAAAAGGTTATGTTGGCAATAAATGTAAACTTTTCAGTGTGATTAATTAAGCATGACGCCATGAATACATATGAGGGAGTGGACGTATAGCTCCACTGTTCTTGGCTTCAGCGTTATATGGAGGTGGTCAGCTTCATGCAGGCCTTTTTTACCTCCAGGGAAAGAGCCCCTAGTGTCCATTGGATAGGAGGCTGGGTGGGCCCCTTAGCTTGTCTGGATGCTGTGGAGAGGAGAGAAGCCTCTTATCCCTGCAAGGAATTGGACCCTGGCTGTCCAGCCTGTATTTCATCACTATACTGACTAATACTGCTACTCTTTTGTTGCCGAAGGTTACAATGAAATGGGTGTAATTTTATTACAACAAATTTTCAGAAAAATTTAGCTTGCTAAGTCTGAAAGTGACCTGCATTTTAGTGACATACAGAATGTTTCTCTTGGAAAGAATTCTTGTATTGTGTTTGATTTTCTATAGCAGGTGCATTTTCCAAACCCTGCCCATTTGGAGGTTTCATAGAAGAAAGATCAATGGTTTTTCTGATTTTGTGCCAAAATTTATAATAAATTTAATACACACATGCCAGTATATGCATTATAGGGACAAAAATATGTAACAATAATTTTTTTTTTCGTGTCAGTAAATGGATGAAAAACTGATTTTTAAAAGCATTTTCCTCCAGAGGCATATCAACCATAACAACTCACAATATGAATAATGCTTTCTCCTGGAATATACTGTCTCCTTCATGGCCCAAGAGTAAGGGAAGCAAGCAGTAGGTAGGGCGAGTTGTGTTTGAAGAACATGCTTAGATATAGGGCTGGGCAGAGGAGCCCAGAGAGAACCACCTAGAGGAAGGAGACATGTTGGTTCTCTCTGGGCTCCTGCCCCACCTTCTCTGCACACAACTCACTCTGCTTGCTTGACTTACTCATTGACCCTGTAGATAGCAGCAATATGTTGTTCAGAAACGTTGGTAAACTTCTGCCAGAATAGGGGGCATCATCTCCCAGAAGATAATGGTCTTCAAAGTCAGAAACTCAAATCTAATACATAGCATGTTGTTTGCCATAACTAAACTAAACGATATATACTTCTAACTGAACAGAGGGGTTTAAAATTATATTCAGAATGATTCCATGATAACTTACCAGATGAAGTGTAAAAACAAAATGAACTTAAAATCATGTATTACTAGGTCTGAAGGACATGTGTAATCTTTCGCAAGTTGTAACAGATTGATATAAATAATTCAGTTTCCATTAATGTCAGTTGGCATTCCCAAGTATACTGCTTTCAGAGACAATGGATGGGGAAGGGGTAGATTTATCAGTAGTGTCAAGATAACTAGCGGTATGCAACTGAGTTTCATGAAGAGGTGGATTGCAGTCTGCTATCTGAATTTATAATTCATGGGGAAAAAAGGCTAATGAAGGACTAAAAATATAACTTCATAACCTTTTTATCCATAACATTCAGTTCTTACATTATTGAAAAAATATATGAATCCCTGTAAAGTTATCTGTAATCATGATATGACATATGTAACCGTGTATAAAAATTCTAGAAAATGAAAATGAAAATACTGTATGTATCTCTATTATTATATCTTATTTGTATCTTTCCAGCAAGACTTCCTGGATAAGACGGCACCATATTGAAAACGAACACCAAGATTTCATGAAGATTCTTCTAATTCTGGATCTGTTTAAAAGAGTAAGTTAATGTGCAAGTTATATTACAATATACTTGTAGCTGTCACAGAGTCTAGGAACTACATTATGGTAATGAATCTAAATGAGGTAGTAGTTGGCATTATTTAGCACTGAAATATTTCTTAGAATCTGATTTGAAGAATGTCTGCACAACAACATAGCCACTTTGAAGTGGCAGGGCAAAAAATATTCAGCAAATCCTGCAGTTACATTTATTGCATGTAAACCTGGATTATTATTAATATGCTAAACTTCTGATACGGGGTAAATTTGGCAATTAAAACAGTGTGTACCTTCACTGACAAATCCTTCGGTACACATTGCAACTGTGTAATGAAAAGAGAAATAAGAAGCATGTTTCCACCCTAGTCTACTTCATACACACACCAAATCATTGTAGGAACTAACGTTCAGTTGAAAATGTATGAAAATAAAATAGATCCATAGAAAGCAATTTATTTTATTCATAAAGATTTAATAATAATAATAATAATAATAATAATAATAATAATAATAATATAATAATTAAATAACTTGAAATAGAAACTGAATTCAAAACAGGGAAATGATTTCAAAAAACATTATTCAGGAACTTATACTGAAATATAGGAGCACTAATACCTCTAAACAAGAGAATACACAAAAAAATATTAAAGAGTGCAAAGTATACAAAGCAAGCTACATAAATATGGATCAAGAAATACAAAATAAGGAAGATGAAGAGGACTCAAGGCAAATCACAACCAAAGGAACTTCAGCTCTTAAGCAGTGTAATGAGCTTGGAAAGCAAAGCATTGAATATGTCCGTAATCACAGCGCTGACCTCAGCTAATACTGACATAATAACATTATTGTGTGCTGTCAGTCCTGACAAGCTGAGCTGTACTCTTATCTAAATCATCTGACTGTACATACTGCATAGAAGTGAATTCTCATGTTTAAAATACGTTCTGCTTGCCAGCAGTCCTTCAGTTGGCAGAACATTTTCAGGAAATTCTGTAGTTTGCAAGGACCATGCTTAAAGAATGAGCCATTATATCTTGGTTAAAAATATGTACACACCCCAGAAGACAATGGAATAATCAGTACTGCATTAAACTCAAATTATCTGAATTAGTAGAAGATGGGAAAGCAGTGAGCACAAAATCTGAGTTTGAAAATTCTCTTCTAAACAGATGATACAGAGAGATGGCAACGCTCCAACATATACTCACTATATAATACTTCTGTGAAATGCTGTTTTGGTTGTTTACATATTACATATGGCTGGCTAGACCATGGGGTGGTCATCTCATACAGTTTCTGGGGTATTTTCAGGAAAGGGCATTGGGTTATGGTCTGGGGAACAAATACCCTGATTCCGACAGCCATGGGGATTGTTGAGAGAAATTCAAGGCTGGCTAATTATCATAATACTGTTACAATATTAAACTTCTATAAAAATATACATAACAAATTAAACAAGTTGTAATGTGGAGATGAACAGCATATTGAAGAACCTGCAAAACAACACAGGTGGCACTGTGAAAATTAAATCTATAAACTTTATGAAACTGTGCCTTGCAAATCAAAGAGAGTACTTCAAAACCCAACAGCAAACAAAATTTCAATTTATAATTAAATACTACACTATTTTTACACAAGATAATAAAATAATTATATAATAATAATTGTCACAACCAATCAAAGCGATGTATAGGATGGTGTACATGGGGTTGTGATGTCACGTGAAACATATGTGACAGAAAACTTATGGGAGTGCCTCTCTCCAATACTGTTAAATAAGAACATAATGAACCCTACTCTGGTACCTACAGCTTATACCATCCACCAAAGAATATGACTAAGTATCCCTCTTTTCAAATGTACAGATAAGAAACAGGCTATGTTTCCAACAAATTTTATACAAACAAAATTACACTTGACAAATTATCACTTAGAATTAAAAGGAACTTGACAAAATTGCTGTTTTTAAATGATGCCATAGGATCAAAACCAAAACGCTCAATTAAAAATAACCATAATTAGAGTATCTTGTTCATATCCTTTTAAATTACATAATAATATTAACATTATAATCTATCATGCACAACCTTTTAACTCCTGTCCATCACTGCTTTGTCATGTTGTGAGAAATTAAAATAACAAAGGAACTGAGAATGATGATAACAGCCACCAAAGCAGATTTTTAAGTAAAAAAGATTATTGTTTGAAACCTGAGTGGGCTGCTATCTAATGAATTTATGCACACTGACATTCATGTCCATACACACTTGGGCACAAACACACATTTGACTCTTCGTAGTACATCTGCATATAATTACAAACAGAACTTGTCTCTCTGCACTGTTAATGCAGGAAACAGATAAATTAATACTGATCATTCTAACAGTGTCACCATAGAATATATTAAACAGATCTGCATTATTGTATTACATGCAGAAAATGCAACCAAACTTCTGGATAATACTGAATTATAATGGAATGTAAATTAATTTAACAAAAGATCATTCAGTCTCACACACACACACACATCAATATATAATATTAATTACTGTATCTAATTTGCATGCCCTTTTACTGGAAGCCTGAAATCTGGTTAAATAGATCTCTCCTAGTCAACTATTGATGTGTCATGGGTGCACACACTTAAGTACATATGTACACGGTGTGTTGCATGAAATAACAAGAGTGTACGAAAAGCTGTCCCTGAATGTGGAACTTTACCCTGCAATTATTATGGAAGAGAAGTAGAGGAATCAACGAAAATATCTATGTAGCTCTTTGTATTGGGGGTAGGGGGGATCTATTCAAAAGGGCACAAGAAAGTATCGCTTTAAGTATGTGCTCTGTGTTGTTCTGTTACGCTGACAGAAAGTGTTTTAAGCTATCTGTTGACATATTATTTAAAATATTTCCTTAAAAAAAATATGTATACTTGTTGCATATTATCAGACTGGAAAGGGTAATGAAATAAAGGCATCAATATTACATGAGGATCTGGCATATCATTCTACACAGAACACAGGCAATAAAATTCTCTTTCAATTCATCAGTACATGTTCAGAAAATAACACATTATGAGGATGTATGGAGAGAGTTGGTGCAAACATAGTGATAACCGCTTTTCCAAAAAGTCATTACAGTTCTAGTTGGGTGTGATTCACAGTACACATTTTTGTTTCTTTTTTATTTTTTGTAACACCTAATTTGATCACGTACCTATTCTTTGTTAACACATTTTATACATCAAACATCATCACCAACCCTAATTTTAGCCAAAGAAAATAACAATCAAATTAAGTGTAACAGAAACACATAATCAACTACGGTACAACGATTTGTACAGCACTTCTTTCACCTGTTTTTGTAAAAGATCTAGATTATGTATTTACAAGTGGCCTAACAGAAGACAAAAACTTCTTTATGGTACGAAAATACGAGCATCATTGTCCTGAATTATATTGTTATTAATTATTGTTTAAATACTCGACCCTGAACTTTCCAGGACAGATTTATGTTAAACTATTAAGCATTGTACCCATTTTTCATACACTATTCCTTCACAGTCCTAATGAATGTCTTATATCAACAAACTTAAATTCCATTTACATAGAAGCACACTAAGTTGTCAATATATCACTCCATTAGTACCTGCATGCATATACCTGTGAATAACTTGAGAAGTTACTTTTGCACCTAACTCAATGGCAATCAGTCTTTATGGACACTGGTGTTACATGAATCTAGTCCATCATTGTACAAATCTATCACATGAAAGGAGTAATGTTATACAGAACTTCACAGTGCAAATGGCTAAGATCTCTGGTGCAAATCATGGCAGCGCTCATGTAGTTATTTTTCACATCTTTGGAAACAGGTTGATGCGTATAATAAACAAATTGTTTAAGGATAACATAATAGCGTGCGTTTTATAAATTATATCCCTAGGTTTCAATACTGGAAAAAATGGGATTCTGTCAGGAAATAGGTCACTATAGAAAACCTGATCTGCATGATTCTGAGCCTTGCGAATCATACCTCATGTTTAAAATTCTGTACTTGCTTGTATTATGAGATGTGTTTAATATTTGCTTCAGATGGTGCACTCATAGGCTGTAACCCTGTGTAACCTTGTAGGTAGTAAAAAAGTAAAGGTATCCCTGTACTAAGCCGTGAAGGCCCATAGGGTTGTGAGACGTTGAGGGTCCCACATTATCTAGACAATCGGCTCATAGATGGTGGTAAGGTTGTCAGCCTTATGCGCTGGCCACGCTTTACTCTGCAGGAAAATTATTTAATTTATTCCTGGTACTCATTTCTGTTAGAGGCTAAGTAAACCCCAGGGCCTAGTGCGGCTGGAAGGATTAGGTCAACTGAAAGAAATTCAATGACCTAATCAGGACTTGAACCCGCAACCTTCTGGCTTGTAGCATGTAAACAATTTTTAGGAACACGCTGTTTCCATCTTCAGGGTTGAAGCATGTTGGGTGAGGAATTTGCATGATTATATAGGTAAGTTAAAAGGAAAGTAGGATCAGTGGAACCCCAGGAAGGGGTAAGAAAATTAGGCCTAGTTTTTGTCAGTGGCAGCAGTTTGTAGGAAAATAGTCTTTTTCAGTGGACATGCTATATTTTGTGTCATGGAAGGGAAATGGGATTTTGAGAAAGAACATCCCTTTTTTGGACATCCACATGTTTTCACACCTGTGACCTGCTATCACTTCCTACTATTGCCACTGGCTCAGGTTGGACTCCATTTGCTTACTCTGTCCCAGTCTCAGTGACACATTCTTGTCCCAATTCTACAACCCCTGAAGACGGAAGCAGCATGTTCCTTTGAAATACTGGAATCCTCCTACAAGACTACATTGTGACATAACTCAGAAGAACACAATCTAAAGCAATGATGTGATACCACAACATGGGAAAGCAGAACAGTTCGCACATTTTGAGATTTGGGTTTTGCCTTCAACTTGAGAGCAAGTGTGGGGTTGTCATTTCAAAATATCTTTCATAACCAGTGCCAAGGTTACAAATGTATGGAACTCCACCTCCACTCTCCATGTTTTGATGTTTCAGTGCTTAATTAAGAACACTGGCAGCATTAATTTTAGTCCCTTTAACTCCCACATACGTCTTGTACTGGTACAGAACTTAAAATAATTTACACATGATGAGAAAATACGTTTTCATTTGCTGTATCATTTTCTTCGAGGACTTCTGATGCTACTTACAGTTCTCTGCATAGCATAATTTTAATATATTCTTATTATTACCATCTTCTGGGATGTAATGCAGCGTAAACTAATACATCACTAGCATTGTTTCTGGAGGAACCTCTTGCCTCCATCTTATGCTGAGATTATATCCTTTATATCCTGTGTAGTAACATTGAGACACTGGTATAGAGAGTGCAGGTAGTTTGTAACATACACAATGACATAGGCTGTGACATAGCTCAGTTGGTTAATTGTTGGCTTCCCACCACAGTGGCCCGGGTTCAAGCCTAGGTCAGGTCATGTGGGATTTGTGGTGGAAAAAGTGGCATTGAGGCAGGTTTTCTCCGAGTACTTTGGTTTCCCCTGCCACTCTCCATTCCACCAATTGCTCCACAATCACCATCAGCTATCATGTGGAGCTGGTGCAATAGGCCAGTAGTGGCTGCAGTACCTAGTGGACTCAGTCTCACCCCACTAAGAAAAAGAACACACAATGACATCAACATGTTTAAGGCAAATGTAAAATTATTGCTATGCTTAATTAAGCACCATGCCTTGAAGACATGGGGGAGTGGAGGAATGGCTGCACATATTCTTATCTTTGGCACTTGATGCAAATGACTGGTCACCTTCACACCCTGGACACTTTACCCATAGGGAAAGAATTCCAGTACCCATTTTATGGGAGAGCCAGTGTGAATGTTGTAGTGAGAAGAAAATCTGCCTGACTGGAAATTTATTTGTGATTCTCAGGTCATCTGCCTCATAGCCCAGTCACTGTAATGCCTGATGGACAAAGCTAAATAAGATCACAACTGTTACATAAGCAAGTATAGCATTTTCAACATAAAGTATACATTTGCTTATATGTCCACAAAAACATAAATATTAATTACAATACGACATTATTTAGTTCCTATCTATTACTGAATCAGAATAGTGGTGTAATTTTTAAAGTAGGAGTTTGCTTACTTGAGTTGCAGAACACTTTCCTTAATGTGTCCAAACCCAATATCTGCCTCTGTGTGTGTGTGCACGTGTACGTGTTTGTCAGTTCCCCAAATTTTTGATAAAATTGAAGATATCAAGAATTGTAGTTTGCTACAGGATGTAAGCAGTGTCATTGTTATGTCCACTTTTTCAATATTAGAATTTCTTAATAACATTTTTATGTTTAAAACACTTTCATACAGATTTTCAAGAAGTGTTTATGAACTAATCAGTAAATTAGAGGCAGCCACTAGAAAGCAATGTCTAGAACGATCAGTAACAGTGGGTATATAGTTTTGTCTTGCGACAGAAAACAAATCCTAGCACTATGCACTACAACAATTTTGTCACTTAATTTTGCAACATGGGACATCAAAAACAAATATACATTATCAGACAAGGTACTCAAATAATGTGGGTGTTCTTATGTGCATGTAGTTTTATACATGTGTTGTTCTACACACTAGAATTCCTAGAGATTTGCATCAGTGGGGGTGTGAATACATTCTCACAAATGTTGCCCACTATCAAAACAAAATGATCACTCCAAATTTTAGATCCATGTAAGACTTAAATGCATCAAATTGCAACATAACTAACCTGTCAGAAATTCGTTATCCTTCAGGCAAGTTGCACAGTGCAAATTGAAACATCTGGGGCCCTGGAAATCTGCCACTACTACATACTTTTCACATGGCTTTGCAAATGCTTGCATGATAAGAAGTAATGATTGCATGGTACATTTTGACATTTAAACATGCTCTCTTTTTTGGATAACAACCAGCAACATTTACACTTAACATTAGGATACAATGCACATTCTTCTTTTGTTTCACGTGTTCCTATCACAACTACGGTCAATTGTTACAGTGAACCATACCTTGCTAATCTTTACACTGGTTCCCTTTCATCCGTGATTTGTTCTAAAAAAATCACATTTGGCACACATTTGTCATCATGTGCCTTCAAACTTAATGTAACAAACTATGTTTCAAAATCAGTTTGAAAGAATGAATATAAAAGGATGTATTTTCTATCATCTCATGTGTGAATTGTGGATATAATACTCGGTTGTCTATAAAAATTAATTTTTTATTATTTATCTTCAAACTTAAAATTATTCATTATTTGGTATAAATCTCTGCAGGAACTGTTGGTGTTGGTTAAGAAGTTAACTTAATTAGCATGTATTAATCATAAGTAAATATAAATATGTGGGACATTGGCATTTGAAGTCAGTCTTGTAAAGTAAACAATGATCAACCATGTATGAGAAACAATAATGTGGATACTACAATGGTGTTGTGGACAGGCATGAGTATCTGAGTCTGGTTGTGAACCCAGGAAGCACGATGCAATAATATCAACAAAAGACCTCTCAGTGGCCCACAACGAATTTGTCTCAGCTACATCACAACTCTTATGCGCGGGGAATTTCCCCCATAAAATTTAACTTTACTCTTGTTCTACCAGCACCCATACTCTGACAATCACAAACAATTTCATTTAGATCTTGTGTAAGAAAGCACAATGTTGTAGTTCCCAGAGGACCTCCATTTTGTCACTGTAATTGAGATGATCTTAACATTCCATTCTGCATTTGTAACAACCTGCTGATAAAGTAAACCATTACAAAAATTTGTAAGTACTAGATAGAAAAATTCTGAGGTAAATACTCACTGTATTATGTATAAAATTAATATATATTACTGTATAAAATGTAATCTATATTGTAGGTTTCCATATAAAATTTACTATTTCTTACAAGCTTCAATAGACGACCTCTCTAACACAAAATGGTCGATACTCTGGCAAACAACAATACCATAGTTCACTAAACAATAAGGGCTCTGATTTGCGATTTTTTAAATCTTGTCCTGCTGGATAGTTCTATTAATTTTAACATCTGCTAGTTCTGCCCATTCTGTTCAAGAAGTTGCTGTGAAGTGGTGTCCTCTTTGGGCGGTTGCTGTTGTGTTTGCACTGCATCATGCTCCTCCTCCATGGAACCATTGTTCTCATGTGATTTTCGTCCTCCATTACTGTCGTCTTTGCCAGCAGTAGACACATCAAGTGGGAGGGGCATAGGGGGTGGGAACAGCTCACGGTTCTTTTCAGACTGGGGTAGCAGGTGGATCATGTTCACAGGGACTGGGAAAGAGGCACCGAAGTCAGGATAGTAATTGGCAGGCAAGTAAGGGTTGAAGCCACCAGGACCCACAGAGACCAAGTCATGTTCTGAGCCTGGTGGACCCAACAGTTCATCTCCTGCACCAGACTTGCTGCTGGCATTGTTGTTATTGTTGTTGTTCCCTGGCACTGGACCCATGGGCCCCAGTCCCAGCAGCTCAAGGGGATCCCCAGGGCCTCCAAGACAGTCTTTCTTCAGTTGCTCCAACTTGAGCGACTTGCCATATTTGCCACGCACATACATAAGTAAACTATTGTATGGAATGCCAAATATCCGAGATGCCTGCGAAGTTGTCATCTTTTTGTTCCACACATGCTGCAGTGCCTGTGTTAGCTCAGCATTGGTCCATGACCGTGGTGGACCTCCTCGTGGGGCACTGTGCTGCCCCTTTGGTCGACCCACTGAAACCACAGCCATCTTCCCTGTGAGCAAGGCTGACGCTTCAGACACAGCATCTAAATAAAATACTGAATGGCCCATACACTGAAATCTTTTTTTTCGTCTTTATTAGTATTTATTCCCTAGAACATGCCATACTATAATGTACGAGAGAGAACCAAAACTAATAAGGGAAAAGAGAATGAATTTTCGCCTGTCAAAAGAGTGATTAGTTGTTTTGTTGTAGTTCAGATCTGATTGTGCTCAGTTTCACTTGCCATATGAAACTGGAAGAGTTCCTTTGCTTCTGGGTCATGAAAAACTGTTAACAGTATTTTCATATTCAAAACAAAAGAACTTCCACAATGGTAACTATGAAGAAAGCGGTCTTCTGGGATATGGCGCCATGTAGGTATTGTGTTAACCGACGTTTTGGAGGAATGTATCGCCTCCATCTTCAGGGTAGAAGAAAAAAGAAGATCTGCAGGCGAAGAACCAGTGTGAGCAAGTACTATAGACTCATTTTGAGAAAACCCAGCTGTATAAGAGCAGGAAGAGAAGGGTGAGGGGCTACATGGGAAATCAGTAGAGAGGAGAGGGGAAGGGTCTGGGGAGGTGGACCAGCAGGTAGCAGGCCAGAGCAGGTATATAATATTGTATGGGGGGAAGGAAATTTGAGGGCAACCCTGAAGGTTAAGGGTGAATGCCCTCCAATTACCTTGCCTCACCCCCCCCCCCAAAATACAGTACACCTGCTTTGGCCTGCTACATTTTGGCCCACCTCAACCAGACCCTTCCCCCCACCTCTCCTCTAATTTCCCATGTACCCCCTCCCCCTTCTCATCCTTCTCTTATACAGCTGGGTTTTCTCCAAATGAGTCTATAGTACTTGCTCACACTGGTTCTTCACCTGCAGATCTTCTTTTTTCTTCTACCCTGAAGATGGAGGCAATACGTTCCTCCGAAACGTCGGTTAACACAGTATCTATATGGCACCATATCCCAGAAGACTGCTTTCTTCAAAAAAATTAAAAATCTTCACTTAGTTTTCACAATGATATTTTGACAAATACAGGTTTTGAAATGTCTCAGTGGTGCTTGACTGAAGCATTAATGACATGTTCTAAGTATACCATAATATAGTTCATATGAAAATTTCAAAAAATTTCACTTACATTGCCAAATATGGGCCATATAAAATAAATTCTGTTTTAGGCCGCAACATAGCTCAAGCGGTTAGTCACTGGCTTCCCACCGTGGCGGCCCGGGTTCGATCCTGGGTCTGGTCAAGTGGGATTTGTGGTGCACAAAGTGACACTGGGGCAGGTTATCTCCGAGTACTTCGGTTTCCCCTGCTAATCTTCATTCCACCAAAGTCTCCATCATAATCACCCAGGGCAGGCTACAATAGGCCAATCAGTGGCTGCTGTGCCGAGTGGACCCAGTTGAACTCCACCCCCCACTGAGTGAATTAAAAAAAATCTGTTTTAAAACCAATGGATCTAAACAAGATTCGAGACCATAATGAAATATCTGCTGTTATAATTATTTTACAAGATTTGAAGATTTTATGAGGGCTATTTGGAAAGTAACCTCCCGTGAGATAACAAAACAAGTAATGAGAAAAAAATATGTATATACTAATGCTACTTCTCCATGTAATCGCTGCTGGAATTGAGGCACTTGTATTGGAGAATAAATTTTTGTATGCCTGTGTCAAAGAAGTCTTTCATGTGTGAACTCAGCCATGTTTTGACACCTTCCATCAAATTCTCATTATTGTTAAAGTGCTGTGATCACAACCAGTTCATTAGATAGGTAAGACGGTGGTAGTTGCTTGGAGTGAGATCAGGGCTGGAAGGAGAGTGGTCAAACAACTCCAAGTTTAAATGCTCTGGCAGTGCTTGAGATTGAGCAGCTGTGTGCAGACACTTACTATCTTGGAGGAGCACTACACTGACAGTCAGCATTTCATGCCTTTAGTTCTCAATGGCGCTATGCAGATTTTTAGTGTTTCACAATACACTTGTGACACTATTCTGGTCTCTTGTTGCATGATTTCCACTATCAGCCTGTCAACCTGTCCCAGAAAACAGTTGCCATCAATTTTCTAGCAGAATTTTGTTAAAACCGTTTAAGCTTGTCTTGTGAATGTATGTGCATCCACTGCTTTGGCTTCAATATTCAAACAAAAAAATCAACAAACTCCGTGGCCTGTAGTCCGTGAGCGAACTATACTGGCTGAACGACCGCTGCTTGTTGGCAACGTTAGTGCCAACTTTTGCGGATAGAGTGTGTCACGTGGTCAGCGCAGTGGATCCCCATGGCCATTAATCTTGATTCTCTAGACTGGAGCCACTATTTACTTGAAATAGCTCCTCAATTATCCTCATGAGGCTGAGTGGACCCCATTCCAGACCCACTACTTCTCAGAAAATCTGGTAGCGCCAGGAATCGAACCCTGGACCTATGGATCTGTAGGCAGAAATTCTGACCACTAGGCCACAGGCAGTCTGTTTCAACATTCACACACAAGAAAACAGGTTTCATCACCTGTTACTTATATCATATGATTCATCAACATCTTTGTGGTACTGGTTTAAAAAAGTCAAAGCCAAAGGAATTCTCCGGATTTTGTATGCCTCTGTGAGCATTTTCAGAACCCAACTTGCATGAAATTTGTGACAGCCCAGCCTATAGTAATCTCATAGGAAATGTGAAATTTGTGGAAATTCACATGAAAGATCTGAAATTATGGAATGTCATGTTTACACATATACTTTTGGCAGCACTCTGTTAATGAACAAGATCATGACTCATGACAGATGGCTGAACACTTTGCTCTTCACTGACACCTTTGTTTGCCCATCTTTGAACATTCTACACCATTGCCTTACAGTTCCCTCACGCAATATATTTTGACTGTAAACCACGCATAATTCACAATGGATGTCCATGTGAAGAAAGTGTATAACAGCTCGAATTTCGCATCTGGTTGGATTATCAGTCCAGAACATATCATCACACTCTGTAGAGACAACAGATCAAACAATAGATGTACCAGTTATATGATGGTTTATAAGGTAGTGAGTCAATTGATGCTACTTTGCACGCTTGAGTTCTCCCCCGCTCCTACATCAGTTGCCTAAATTAAACAAAGGTTACTTCCCACATAGCCCTCACACAAAGACTACAGATGGTAAAATTTTCTCGTGCAACATGCTGTCAGCATTCTCTGGTCATAAAGACAGAGAAGGCCTTTGAAACATTGGATTTTGTCTCTGAATTGATGCGGCTTGTTGCTATATAAATTTTGCTTGCTCACAACTGCTGAAATTTCATAATATCTGGATTTTTATGCTTTTATGGGGAAGGAGGTTTGCATAATTTTCTTGACCCAAGGAAAATCTCATTAGCTGATGTACTTTTTCTTTGTGGGTCAGTCTCTAGATTATACACTGTCAGATGGTAGGAAGACTGATGAACTGGAAAGCATTTGGGAGTGGTTGTGGCCTGAGGTACTATCCTGGAGTTCTACTTGAGAGTCTGAGGAAAACCACAACAAAAAATTTGAGGTAGTTATGCTGTTGAACCTCAGAAGCTGGGCAAATAGTGTAGAAGATATTGAGACATGCAGTAAAGTCTGTATAGGTAAACATTTGTCTGATAATTTTCCCATCCAGAATGGTCTAAAATGAGGAGATGCCTTATCACCACTGCATTTCAGCTTTGCTTTAGAATATGCCATTAGGAAGGTCCAGGTAAACCAGGTGGGACTAAAATTAAATGGGACACATCAGCTGCTGGTCTATGCTGATGACGTGAATCTACTGGGTGATAATATAGATACCATAAAGAAAAACACACAAACCTTAATTGACACTAATAAGGAGGTTTGTCTTGAAGTAAACACAGAGAAAACTAAGTATATGTTGCTGTCTCATCACCAGAATGCAGGGTAAAATGATGAAAATATACGTAACAGATGTTTTAAAAATGTGGCACAGTTCAGATATTTGGGAATGACTATAACAAATCAAAACCTGATTCAGGATGAAATTATATTGAGATTGAACTCTCCACCATTCAGTCCAGAAGCTTTTGTCTTCTCATCTGCTGTCAAAAAACATAAATTAGAATACACAAAACTACAATTTTGCCTGTGGTTCTGTATGGGTGTGAAACTTAAGACTATGATATTAAGAGACAAATATAGTCTGAGGGTGTTTGTGAACTGGGTGTTGAGAATATCTGGACTGAAGAGAGATGAAATGACAGGAGGTTCGAGAAAACTACATAATGAGGAGCTTCCTAACTTGTACTCTTCTCCAAGTATAATTAGAATGATCAAGTCGAGGAGGATGAGATGGGCATGGCATGTAGCATGAATTGGGGAGAAGAAGAATGCATATAGGATATTGGTGGGACAGCCGGAAGGAAAGAGATCTCTAGGAAGACCAAGACATAGGTGGGTGGACAATATTAAAATGGATCTTATAGAGAGATAGAATAGGATGGTGTGGATTGGATTGATCTGACTCAGGATAGGGACCAGTGGAGGGTTCTTGTGAACATTGTAATGAACCTTCTAGTCCCATAAAATGCTGGAAATTCTTTAGTGGCTGCATAATGAACAGCTTCTCAAAAAGGACTCAGATCCGTGAGTGAGTGAGTGAGTGAGTGAGTGAGTGAGTGATATGACATGCAGACATATTGCTAAGGAATGACTTGGTAAATAAGCCCACAACTAATGTGTTTTCTATTGATCTGCCTCGTGGCTATATAAGTAGTACAGAAGAGAATCAAATCAGAGAGAGAGAGATGGAGAACGAGAATGGAACCAGTTCTCAGAAGTATAGGAAGAAGGGTTCGCCTCTAGTTGTATTGTGAGTTACTGTAATCTACTGTGATTACAAGTGATTGTAAAAAAGTGATCAACTCATTCAATCCAAATCCTGTTATTAGCAGTCAAACATGCATAAAATATGGCAATATCAAAGAGTGCAACTGAAATGGAACTAAGTTGGACAGACAGATGCATGGCGTTCATTAATAGGATTCCACTAAAGCAACTAAAAGGGTTCCAAAGGAACCCTAACTATGAGTTTATTCTTACTTTTACGTTTTCCTATTATGTGGTGGTTTTCATTTCTTGGCTCTGAAATGTCATTCAGTAGCGGGTTCCGACAGCTCTCCATGCCAGGAAAGAAACCAAGCTGAGCATCCAATGAGAAAACTGAAACAGAAATAAAGGAATGTTAGCTCTTCTGTTACCCGTTTTCTTGGAGTAAATATATTTCTTTGTAGTTTACTTAATGACAACGTCAGTAACTCAGTTACGTAACATGAGATCATTGGATAACAGTGAACAGTGACTTGGAAAAGACGTGGAAGTGACTGTGGCCTAAGTTTAAGATACTGTCCTAGTATTTGCCTGGAGGGACTGAGGAAAGACAGAAATCCTCAGTCAGGATGTAGTGTTATTACATAGCTGTCAACACAACAATCTCCAAATAAATAAACCACTGCTACTGTATTAACATTTGTTTATTATTCTGTATTTGCTACATGTTTTGATACAGCTGGATCATCATCAGGCAGTTTTTGTGATACATCAGTCATTTTTGGATTATGTTCTAATATGGATCCATAATGGTAATTGTACTGATATAAATATTGTTAAAAATGTTTGTGTGTGCATCTCTTTGTGTTACTAATTTGATGTTGTAATATTAGTCTTAAGGTTTAAAATGTTAAATACTGTCCTTCATATCTCTATCAAAATGTTAAACTGTTAATTAATTAACAATTAAGTTACACTGAAATTATTTTCTAAGTAAAATGAAGAAATGAGATCTACACACACGATGCAACATATGCAACACGTGCACCAAAATATGTAAGAAACCAAATTTGGAGCAATTACCCTTAATGTATGAATGTAAGATATATCTAATGGCAAGTAACACTCGCCATGGCTGAATGTTAGATTTATCTATTGAAGTGCAGCAGTACACCTGCACTCTTTGGAAATGCTGGCAGTTTGATCTTCCTGTTGTAATCACAACAAATCCACGCAAGGTCAAATCAGTGGTTCATTTGTTAGCTCAGAACAACGAAATTATTTGTCAGGGTACTGGTTTTGATATTATTTAAGTTTAGATATGACCGCTTATGACTGGTCAGGCAAATAGAGCACAGCTTTGTTTTGATAACTGAGAAGCATCTATGCATGCAGATTAGTGCTACTTGAGCTTGCAAGGAAGTGGGTCGTTTTCAAGGATTTGTTTTCAGTAACGAATTATCAATCAGAAAGTCAGTGTAGGGCTGTCAATTATTTACATATAAAACATTTTTATTTTGTGTCTTGGTAGAGGTATAAAGCCACTGAAGACAACACTGCACATGTGGGCTTTGAGGTTAAATCTGACATGATGGTAAATAGTTATGTAATTTCTTGGAGGACATGGAAATCGTCAAAGAAATCGTTTTTCCACCTTCTAGACATGACTGTTCTTAATGTCTATTTATTGCACAAGTCATGTAGTGGAAAAATTCTGCGAAATCCTAGTGCGAGATTTGACTATACAGTCGCATGAGGCAAATATCACAGTCAGTGGCATTTCTTGGGGGAGGACCAGAGGTGACTGGGGACTAGAGGTGAAACATTCGCAACACTGGCCATCCAAAGAGAAACAAAGACGTTGTTGTGTGTGTTTGCTAAATAAGAAACCAGGAGCACGCTCTTCTATTGTAAAAAGTGTGATGTTGGACTGTGTGTCAAGGACTGCTTTGACCAGTTGCGCACGGGCATCAGAGTGTGAGCACTGAATGGAGTTATCATAGACTGTAAAGTGACGCAGTTCATACCCATGTACAGTCTGAACAAAGGACTATTGTATATAGTGTGATTATTTTTTACAAAAACAACATGTCTGAAGTTTTGAGAAAAAATGTGGTAAGTCCTTTGGAATTTCACAGTATATATAATAAAGATGATATTTTGCATTTCATGACAAAATAATCACAGTATATTTTCATTTGTAAAAATTGCTCTTTAGTGTATATGAAGAAAATTTTATTGTCTTTCAAGTTGTTTTTAGTTCACATTTCTATGTTGCACAGAACGGAGAATATGTAGTTTTTTCTTAAAGTCTGCGACTTTAACAACTTAGGACCATTTAAATTCTGGCCACAGCAGATTCTTGACAATTTAAAAGTCTTTACTTTAAAGGTTAACAGAGTGAGACAATACATTCACAAAAAGCTAAAAATGCTCACTCATTACAGAATAATTACACCACAGAATGGAATATGGAGAATATATAGAACTCGTAGCATCACTTGCACGTGAGTAATCACCAACATGACATGTAAGTAATCACCTATATGATTATACATTACAACTGGACTATATTAGCACACCTTTAATCTATTTCCAGATATGCAACAGGCTAGAAATAACGCCAACGCCCAAGATACAAAACACCCAACTATTATCTACTCTATGAGATTCCAAGATACAAACATCTAACTACAACACCCCCCTTCCCCCCACCCTTTGGCATTGCAGCCCCAATTTGGGCCTTGGCCTACCTCCATGAAACGCTTACTAGATCTTATACATTCGGTAGGACTCCTTGGGTGAGTGATCAGCTCATCGCAAGGTCTCTACCCACACACACACAGACACATCAAAACCCATGCGCGCGCGCACACACATACACACTAAACATCCATGCCCTGGGCAGGACTCAAACCCATGATCCCAGCTTCCGAGCAAGTGAAGACAGTGCATGCCTTAGACCGCTCGGCTACCGTGACTGGCTAACTACCCCCTAGTCTATGAAAAATCACCACAGGCATTCACTTTACTTAAAAGACAATTTCAGTGTAATTTGATTAATAATTCATTTACAGCTTAACATTCTGATAGAGATTTGAATAATTGTGTTTTAGCATTTTAACCCTTAAGACTAGTATTACAGCATCACTTCAGTAATATGACAAGCCACATGCAAAAATAATTTTAACAATTTATATCAAAGAATTACCAATATGGATCCAAATTAGGACATAATCCAATAATGAGCCATATTAGGGCATACTCGAAAGAAAGATGTATCATGAAAACTGCCTGATGATGATCCAACTGGATCGAAACATAGCAAATACAGAATAATAAACAAATGTTAATATGTAATATTTTAAGGTAAAAAGTAAAGCTATCCCTGTAATGGGCCATGGAGTTCCATAGGGTTGTGAGATGTCAGGGCTCCCACATTTTCTACACAGTCGGCTCAGAGATGGCGGTGAGGCTGTCAGCCTTACACTCCAGCTGCCCTTTACCCCCATGAAGATTGCTTGTAATCATTTCTGTTAGAGGCTGAGTCAACACCAGGATTAGGTCAATTGAAAAATCCAGTGCCCTCATTGGGAATTGAAACTGCGACCTTCCAGCTTGTAGCATAGTGCCCCAACCAACTACGCTACCGTGTGCCCCAATACAGTAATACTGGTTTATTTATTTTGAGATCATTGTCTTGATGGCCGTGTAATAATACCACATAGTGGTACAAAGCAGGATGTATGCAATAAAGATACTCAGTCAGGATATGTGGTGTTCTGGCTGAGATTCGAACCAAGAACCTCACAAATGCAAATCATGACTGTTATTGCTTCCGTTGGTTTGTTTGGTTTTGAAGCAAATTCTTGAAATAATAATCACAATGTTTATTTAGAATAACTGAATTTCTGGACTATGTGAATACACCATCCTCAGAATCCTTTCAAATTGATTGTATTTGTTACTTGTCAAAATTCAAAAGGTTTCAAATACACGATTTTAATGCAGACAGAGAAGTAGCTGGAGAGATTCATATAAGGCATATGATGTTCAGATTAAAGCCAGTGAGTAAAGGAGTGTTTATATTACATCACCAGTAAGTGATGGAATTTAGAATATTTCAGTACATCAAAATGATGCAAGTCTGGTCTGTCAGGCATCTGAAGAGACTGTTGCCACCACTGCAGTATGTACTGACAGTGATTCTAAGTTCTTGTCCACTTTTGTGCTTTCAAAAACCCATATTAGTTATTCTCTGTCAACACAAACTTCACTTGACCATATAACCAAAATGTAACTATCACTCTTTCCTCCGGGAGGGAATTTAAGCCGTGGGTCCCGTGTCGTAGCTTTATGGCACGTAAAAGAACCTCATACCTCCAAAGGAGGTCACTGAGCCAAAATTATGGACGTTTCCCGCCCAACAGCAGTCACTAATACCTCTGGTAGATGGGGGAAGCATTATAGATACCTCTCAGCTAGTAGAGCCGGTCTCGCTGGCTGGGCGGGACTGATGGTAAGCACCAATACTGGTATAATATAGAGACTGGTAGAAATCATAGAGGGAAGCACAATGGACCACTACAGGTCTAAGTGCATGGGGAAACCCACCCTCTCTAATAACTAACTAACTAACCAACTATCACTCTTTTCAGTATTTTGGAGCATCCTGTACTGATGACATATGTTGAGATAATAATCGGGTCAGCAGGCTCTGATAATTTACAAAGTATTATATTAAGGCACATTTGAACATTTGATCTAAAAATAAACCGTGGAATACTTTCACAATTAACCCATAGAACTATAATTAATTACAGCCCAGTTGTGTAACAGATGAACAGTGTTAATGCTTAGACAATATGGCTTACCATGAGGAGGCGTCATATTAAGAGCTGATACAGATGGGAGTTGTGGAAAAGTAGAATTTTCAAGTGTTGGGTCCTGCAAACAAACGCATGTAACTCAATACTAATCTTCTAATTTGAAAGAAGCAAATACATACGAGTATACAGAATATCAGGATGATTATATGGGTTACACCATTACAAAGGGAAACTGTCAAAGTTTTCTTCTGAGTATATAACTTTTCAATAAATTTCAGTGTGGGCTGAACTGGTCACATAACAAATATCCAGACGATATTTGACATTGTTCCAAGTTGCTTGAAGCACGTTTGGTGTTACCCTAGCCATAGCAACCCTTATGCGGGCTTTCAGGTGTTGAAGGTAGCCAGTGTTCTTCACATAGCCCCACAAGAAAAAATTCAGTGGAGTTAAATCTGGCGACCTTGGAGGCCAAGCAATTGGTCCACCTCTGCCCATCCATCTCCCAGCCATCTCTCTGTCCAGGTGATTCCTAACATGGTGGCAGAAATGTGGTGGGGCCCCATCTTGTTGGAGGATAGTTGGAGATCATAATTGGGGCACCACATACAGCTCCAGCATGTCCAAGTACGAATGTCCAATCACAGCCTTTTCCGAAAAGAAAGATGGTCCAATCAACTGGTCGTGCATTAAGCCAGCCCACACGTTCCTTTTCTGGCTGCCTCTCTCCAACTCACATGTGACATGTAGATTCTGACAGCCCCAAATCCTGCAGTTGTACCTGTTTACAACACCACTGACATGGAATGTCGCCTAGTCCGAGAAGCACACTTGGCAGAGGGAATCGGGCCATGTGTCAGTTCTTTGTAGTTCTTTGTAGCATGTCCACAGTGAAGTTTGTGTGTGCTACTTGGTCACTCGGTTTTCGTGCATGAATCATTTCAATCTTGTACACTTTTAGGTAGAGCCTTTTGTGTAGCACATCATGCACTGTTGAACGTAGAATTTGTATGTAACTGCAAGTTAGCATCATGAAATGTTTTGCATGAACTTAGCTGGAGTGCCTCTCTAATGTGACTGACATTTTATTCAGAGGTCTATGCCTTTCCAGGAGATTTTACATGAAACAAAATACCTGTAGCCCTTAGTTTGTTGTCCCAGAACCGAATGCTTTCCTGTATAGTAGGTTGACATCCATACTGCGTTCTAAACTGATGCTGGACAGCTGTATGAGATCACAACTCTGCTAAACACGGCATGCATTGAAATTGCTCCTGTGGTGTCGACATCAATACTGAGCTTGCCAAGCTGGCACATGTGCGTAAGCCGGGCATGAAGAAAAAACTTTCCGAGTTTTCCTTTCCGATGACATTAACCAGATACGTGTATGACAATTAGTTTCTGAGATATAATTCTTTATTTTTGATACTTTTCATCCGGACACTCTATATTTTCATATTTCTGAACACAAGCTTTGCTACAAACCTAATCAAATTTTGTGTGAAGTTAAAGGAGACATTAACTGATGTGAAATTCTTGATTTTTCGTTAATTAAGTAATTTAATTAGAAGTGCACAAAGTTTTTCCATGACTATTCCCTGGTGCTCACTGGTATGCTCTGAGTTTTCTGTCTCATAATATAACATGTGTCTCATTATTTCCTGTAGGGTGATCTTGTGTTTTGAAGCCTAGTGATTAAACAGTAAAACTGTTAGCCACACTTCAGTGGTTTAAGCCAGAATTACCTCATAGTTGCTACATGTGTCCATCCTATCTTCCAACTTCAGAACTGTATGTTGAGATTATGAAATGACACCTAAAAGTCAGAAACTTGGAGCCAGAAAAGTGCCCCAGATGCATCCATTGTTCTACAGCACTTCTTAAAACATGTTTCCACAGCAACAAATTCATATACAACAGTAGAGGAAGTATTGGATGCAGTGTTTTCTAATCAGTTCATGACAAAGTTCTATAGAGGAAGCCTGCGAGACCCAATGCCAGAGACATGGAGGATGAAAACATTATGAGAGTCCCTATTACTAGAGCCCAAATTGCAATTGTGGAGTTGATGAATTCCTTCAATCCTATGGTATCTATACTACTATACTAGTTCACTATAGTGAAATTCCAAATTATTGTTATAAAATTCAGAAAAATCCTGTTAGTGAATATTCTCTCTTGGTCACCGCTGAAACCAAATATAAACAATGTGTAATTTTCCTCTATTTTTTAAATGTTAATTTAGTAAGTAACGCACATTTAGTATGAGAAATTTCTGACATTTGAAAACCTTGATTTAGTGTGTTTGTGGTTGAAACAATAGTCTGTATTCATCACATTACATTACATCACATTGCATTCCAGGGATCCAAAGTTAGTCAAAATGACTGTAGGATGTGGAATATGAGGATCACACAGCAGTGGTTGTGAATACACCATGCTGTCCACTGAAAATTTTCCAGTGTTTTGGAGGAACATGCCACCTACATCTTCAGGATTTATGAGTAAGCCAAGCAAGAAACCCACTTGAAGCAAGCAGAAGCATTGCTTGCCGCCTGAATTGAGCTTGTTTCTTGCTTGGCATACTCTTCAGCCTGCAGGTGGAGTTGAGATGTTTCTCAACCACATCAGCTGACTTTCAGCAGACTAAACAGCTTTATATCCCAGACATTGTTCATGTTTTTCTGTCTACTGGAAATTGTTACAGGACAATCACATTCTTTCAGCAATGACATCAGGTGGTTTACACACAATGAAAACATGTTGTTTGTGGTATCATTGTTGCAGTGATTCTCAACTGAGATTCTTTCAGTGTTTATTTCATATTTCATTAATTATTTTACACATTAACTTCATATTATTGATTATATAGTTGTATTTCTTAGAGATGGTTTAATTACTTGTATAAAGAAATTATTTCATTTTAATTATATTCAGTAAGTCTTGTATGATGAGGATTAGTACTCAGTGGAAACCTCAGATTAGTGTATTACACAGAAATCATGAATATGAGGTTAGGAGTTCTCACAGCATTGACTGTGAACATTACTGTCTTCTGGGATGTGGCACCATATAGTCTGGTAGACTGTAAACAGTATTTCAGGGAACCTGCTTCCTCCATCTTGAAGGCAGGTCTTCTGTCCTGAAGATGGAGGCAGCAGGCTTGTTCAAAACATTGGTAATGATCCATCACGCTACATAGCATGACATCCCAGAAAACAGCAATTTTCATGAACTATTAGTGTCACAGACAAATTGTTGAGTCAAAGCCTGTGAGTTGCAACGTGAGATATGAGGATAAGATGAATACCAGCAAAAGTGATCCAAGCACTGAAATAATCTTACCGGAGGTGGTGGAGGCAGGCTTATAGACTCTGTACTATTGCAGAACTCTGCCCGCTCCCTTTCACGGTCCCTGTCTGGTGTGTGCATGTCGATGTGCGCATTTTCCGGCAGCTGAGACTCTTCGTTTTCTGATTTTAATGGTGGAGGCAGCTAGGACCATAACAAAATGTAATATTAACTTCATGCATTTAATCTGTTGATGGGTGAGTTACATAAGTAATTATGCCCTCCCACTATACAGTTGTGATTGCATGAACGCTTCTCAGGAATCGTTCAGTCACTCAAGCAATAGAGACAGATATATCCTGCATCAATTTGGGGTAGTAGCAGTACAGTCTACACATTGCAGTATCTCTTCAGATTAGGGGCCGCGCCATAGCTCAAGTGGTTAGTTGCTGGCTTCCCACTGCGGTGGGCCGGGTTTGATCCCGGATCTGGTCAAGTGGGATTTGTGGTGGACAAAGTGGCACTGGGGCAGGTCTTCTCTGAGTACTTCGGTTTCCCCTGCCAATCTTCATTCCACCAATTGCTCCACAATCACCCTCACCTATCATCTGGGGCTGGTACAATAGGCCACAAGTGGCCGCAGTACAAGGGACTTTAGTCCCACCCCAATAGCAATAAAACAAATCTCTTCAGATTCATTTCAGTTAACCCTTCCGCGACGGATAGTATTTAAATCATTTCCTACCGCCAAACCGACGGGGTATTTAATTATTAAACAGAAAAATGCACTTATCCATGAAAAATTTAGTAACTCTCGCAAAAATTGGTATATTGAGATAAAATTTTCACAGAAATATTCATAAAGAAACGAAGAACAAAACTATATATATATTTTTCAATATAATTATGATAAATAATATTTTTTTACTCACTCGAACTGCTAAAAGTTGAGTTTGGTGTGGTAATCCTGAAAACACTGGTCAATACATAGCCCAACATCACAATCACTGCACCAGTACACGGTTTCTTTTCTTCTTTTGTTTTTTGTACACACTACACATCGCCTTTGTGGTCTAGCCTTTTTTCCTGATGGGGGAATTTTACTAATAAAATGTCTTTCACGAAGCCGGGGGATGGTGTTATCTGATGAATGACGTCGACCTTGTACTCTACGTGCTGCCTGCTCCTGGTCCGTAAACTTCAACAGCAACCCTTCTACCAGATTTACTCTGAATGCTAAGTGGTCTGTCAGTCTTTCCTGATTCTTGTTATAAATTATCATGGCATTTACCACTGTCGCATTCAAAAGGCGTCTGAAGAGTTTCATGTACCACTTATGAAGTCTTTTTCTTTCCACGTTGTAGTACTGTAAAAGCTGATCTTTCAAATCAACGCCACCCATCATTTCATTATAATCAATTATAATTTTTGGTTTTTTTATTTCTTTGTTTCTCTTTATATCTGTCTGTGTGTCGGCATTGTGAAATGTAGAGATCACGGAAACTGGTTTTTTGTCTTGCCACTTGAGAACAGTTATAGGACCTGCGTGCTGAGCTATGATCTCGCCCTTTCTCAACTTTGTGTTTTTTACAGTTGTTGGGACACCCTTTCTGTTCAACCTAAGGGTCCCAACACAGTCAGTGCCATGATTTTTTAATAATTTTGCTAACTGGGGGGAATTGTAATAATTATCCATCCATAGAGTATGACCTCTATGGAGGAGCGGTTCGACCAAATGTAGAACAACAGATGTTGTTTTATTGGTATTTTCTCTGATCAGTGAAGAATTTAGTTGGGTTTCGCTGCCAGTGTAAACAATAAATGACCATAAATACCCAGATTTGGAATCACAGAGTTCATAAGTTTTTATGCCGAATTTTGAAGCTTTCAGTGGCAAGTACATTTTGAATGCCAATCTCCCTTTCCATAGTGTAAGCGATTCATCAATACAAATATTTTGTCCAGGATAGAAGAGTGTCTGAAATTTTTCGTTGAGATGTTGAATGACAGGAAAAATTTTGAAAAGTCTTGTAGGTCCTAGGTAATTATCTTTCTTAGTATTGTCATTGAAATGGAGAAATTTACATATAAGCTGGAATCTGTCTCTCGAAATTACATCAGGAAATGCTGGAGTGTATAGTAATCTTTTCGTTGAAAAGTATGAATTTAGAGTTGGCTTATTGACTATACCCATCAGCAAGAACAAGGCTAAGACCACATACATTTCATTTAGTGTCACTGGTACCCACTGCCTAGCTGGAGATCTAAATGGAAAAACCCTCCCACATATAAATTGTTGCGCATAAGTGTTTGTTTCCTGAACGATATTGTTCACAAAATCCTCAGTAAAAAATAATAGAAATGTCTGTACTATATCGAGCACATTGACAGACTGATTTCTCGGGCCTGAATTTTCAGAAAACCGTTCGCGAACGCCATCATAATTATCCATATTTTGCCAAAAATAACTCTCGTCTGAATCCGCCACTGGAACCCTCGCCACTATTTCGTCGTCATCTTCAATACTAAGATCTTGGATAGCATCAACTACAGCCTGATCTTCAATTTCATTATCACTGTTTTCACTACTATCCGAATATTCGAACTCACTAACTTCCGAGTCGTGAGCAAGGAACTCTTCTAGTTCATCGCCCTGTAAAACTTTCCTACTTGTAGAGGCCATGGTTATGGCGCGACTGAGAGAAGAAAGTGTTATGACATCATAGATTTCTGTATCATTCGTAAGTTTATTTTCTTAGGTTGCATTTGGTTCCAAGAAAAAAGGACCCTCTTGTTTGACTACTTCATTGTGTCAGCAGACTGTACAGCAACCCATTCAAGGAAAACCTTCGTCTGGGGTTTCAGTGAGTGACTCATATAGACAAGCAAAGACCATAGAGTCGAAAGATATATAGTTTTATACATTTTCCTTACTTAGAATTTGAAAAATTTCAATGAAATCTAGGCGCAGTGAGACAAAAGTACGAACTATTACACTAACGATACAAAATAAAAATACCGTGCTAAAAATTCGTCCAAAATAAATAACTCATATACCAATAGAAAGATGAAACCCTAATCTATGTACTCCTGAAAAGAAAATTGGAATATCTTTCCTCGTTTTGTCAGCAACGTCCTTCAAAGCTAACACTGCGCAGGTCGGTGAACTGCACAGATGTCGGTGGCATACGATTATTTAAAGGGTCGGTGAAGCACACGGATGTCGGTGCGGAAGGGTTAATCAGCTATAAGCAATATTTATTATATTCCTGTCAACACAAAACCATTTTCAGCAGGTTGAGTTGCTGTCTAGGACATGTTTCAGCAACTTCAGGACTGGTTTTTAGTTACAATTATTTTATGAAGTACTTAATGTAAATTTATATGAAAACCATGGTGTACTATACATTGTATCCTGTAATAGGTTAGCTCTTCATCTGTTGGTTAACATAGTTATTTTGCTGAAGACGTAGATTTTCGAGGTTTTATGTGAACATGCAACCCTGAACACGCTGTATCTGTCCACTTCATGAAAGAGCACTGTGTTGACAGGAATACAATAAATATTATCTGCAGTGATTTACACAGCAGGATACTGCAAAATATGAAATGATGTAACAGCTACAATGGAGCAAGCCTATTCATTATGTGCTGGCCAACTGCTGTTGTCTTACATGGCTTAAATTTCATGAATTCTGTGGAAGATCATGCTGGCATTTTTGAAATCCTGCTTTGCCTGTGCAGATCATCTGACACGTTTTTGAAAGAGGATGTTAGCTCCTAGTACTGATTTCATTCTCCTTTTCTTCAGCTACCATCTGACATTATGCTACTGGATTTTTTTCAGTTGACCCAGTCCTTCCAGCCACACTAGGCCCTGGGGTTTACTCAGCCTCTAACAGAAATGAGTACCAGGAATTAATTAAATCATTTTCCTGGGGAGTAAAGCGCGGCCGGTGAGTAAGGCTGACAACCTTACCGCCATCTTTGAGCCAATGGTCTAGATAGTGTGGGACCCTCAACATCTCACAACCCTATGGGCCTTCATGGCCTGGTACAGGGATAGCTTTACTTTTTTCCATGTGACATTTTGTTTCAGTTCTTCTTTGTCCAATATTGACCCTGAGTGCTGTAATTTACTTATGATTGTATGGGGGGGGGCAGGCAGGAGCATAGTTGGTTGAGGTGCTATGCTAAAAGCTGGAATTTTTTTTTTATTGTTAGTGGGGTGGGACTAAGTCCCTTGTACTGCGGCCACTTCTGGCCTATTGTACCAGCCCCAGATGATAGGTGAGGGTGACTGTGGAGCAATTGGTGGAATGAAGATTGGCAGGGGAACCTGAAGTACTTGGAGAAAACCTGCCCCAGCGCCACTTTGTCCACCACAAATCCCACGTGAGTAGGCCGGGGGATCGAACCCGGGCCACCGCAGTGGGAAGCCAGCGACTAACCGCTTGAGCTATGGCATGGCCAAACAAGCTGGAAGGTCGTGGGTTCAAATCCTGATGAGGTCACCTGATTTTTCAATTGACCTAATTCTTCCAGCCACACTGTGGCCCTGGGGTCGACTCAGCCTCTAAGAGAAATGAGTACCAGGAATCTTCCTGGGTGTAAAGGGTGGCTGGCTTGTAAGGCTGACCTCACCACTGTCTGTGAGCTGACTGTCTAGAAAATTTGGGAGCCTCGACATCTCACAACCATTTGGGCTTTCACAGCCTGTTACAGGGATAGCGTTACCTTTTTACCTTTACCTTATATGATTGTATGAGTATTCTGTGTATTTGGAATTGTAATTTCCTGAAACCTATGCTGGAATCTTTACCTTGCTTCTCTTACGCGTCCACTTTCCAACAGGTATTATGCATGAACACTCATTCCATTATGTAACTCTCATGTAGTATTTTGACACATGAAATTATGTGATTGGAAGTTTAAGTACAGTATGAAACTTTGGATTATGGTTGGGCAGACCATAATGCATAAGTTCACTTCATGGTGGCTGTTCAGCGGTTTATTGGGATGATATTTAGGACAGGATTCTAACAAGTATACAAGCTGTCTGCTACCAGTCTTAATCTGTGCACACAAAGTTCAAGTGAGTGTGGGTCTCTTCCATGTGAGTTTCCAGATGGATTCTGGGAAGCTCTCAGATGACCAAACTGTATATGCATACCTACATTTGTGCCTGTCCACAGGTTAACTGATACACTCTTTGAGTTTGGGTGTGTGAATGCAGAATCGTTATGTTGCACATGTGGTTGTACTTTGTAGTGTTATGTTTGTCTGTGGTTATAATATCAAGAAGAAGAGAGTTGCTGACACTCTTGTGAACTGTTACATTCTGAAGTGACTTCATACTGATTTGATTTAGAATGAAGAGTTCTACTTTCTGGTTCTGCTTCCTAAAAGCTGGTATATGGCTTGGCTTATTCTTGCTTCTGAAGGTGGAGGTGACATGTTTTTCTGATAGGTTGATTATATTTCAGAGGACTACAAAGCATTATATCGCAGAAGACAGAACTCTCCGTAATTATCACTGGGATAATCTCAAATCCTACCTAATTTAGAGTGAGCTAGAGCCTACTAAAAACTTCTTTTGGTACTTCTGTACTAAATGAAGGTATGATTTGTGCTTTTTGACACCCATATTATTTGGAAAGAGTAGATACAGGCCTAAATGCTTCCTTGGGCAATGCAAAATCACTCCCCACACAGTGATTAAAACAGCTCAATTGTCTCAAAACTTCGTCACAATTAACAACATGAAGTAATTCCACTGTAACAGAAATATAAGGAAAAAAGCTGTAAAATGCAACATCCCAAAGACTAAATTGAGGAAAATCTTACATGGAGATGGTTTAATGCTGATATTACTCACTTGGGATCGCTGACACTAACACAAATGAAAGAGAACCTTCAACTAAGGAGCATGAACTAGAGGTTCCACTGTATCCTGCAATTGTACATGTTTTCGTACCAGTGGGTGAGGTGAAGTAACGGGCGTTCCTGGAGGAGCAGGAGGAAGCGTCGGGGCAGGCGTGATATTTCCATTGCTGCTAATATTGTTATTACTATTGCTGGTGTTGTTACTACTGCTACTGTTGCTTTGTTGCTGATGCTGCTGATGTGCTGGTTTCTTCATGGATAAATTCTCCGCTGTTTCCGTCACTGGAGACACTGGTGGTTTAGTGAGATCCTGTGCCCCACACTGATCCCCTGATCGTCTCCGGGGTCGTGCCTGGACACATGTAATAATATGCTGTATTGAAGTCTGTCTTCTTAGGACAGAAATATCAGCTGCTGAAGTCACGCTGATTTTAAAATCAAGTGGTGCAGATGAAGCTGCCTTATGGGATGCAATACTGTACCGTCTGATAAAGAGGTACTAATCTTTTGGAGGAACCTGCTGCTTGTATTCCCTGATTATGGCGGTATGTTCTTTTGAAATGTTGGTATCCTTCTACCAGGCTACACATCATTGCATCCCAGCAGACAATAATCTTCATATTTAGCCATGAAAACTTAAAATCTCACAAGTTAATACATAATTCAGTTACAGTGTTGAACATTTATAAATTAATCATCTTTTGAGAGACTGAAAATGAATTTGTCAACCAGTGCTGCACTGAATGATTTCCAAAGGTTTCGATGGTTGGCAGCATTTCTCATCTGTGTCAGAACTCATCAAGATTCAGAGGGCAGGAAAAAATGGATGATCAGTGGGTTACATAACCATGCTGTAGGAACTTTAGCAGTAATTTACCACTGAATGATAAGTGAGGATGATCACATTTGGTAGACTTGAAAATAAGCTGTTGGCCTGTTTCAAGGCATTTGCTTCGAGGGACTGCAGAAAAACAACAAACAACCTCAATGAGAACAGTCTGTGTCCTGTTCAGTATTTGAACCAGGCATCTCTTGACTAAAACATCAGAACCATTACAGCTTCAGCCAACTTGTTCAGTAAGGATTATGATGAAGTATGAAAGATAAAAAACATAAAACACACATAACTACTGGTACCATAAGAAGTGATAATAAAGGTTATCTTCACAGTTATTAAGTATACTGTATCTAGAATATCTCTGAGTTTGAGCCATCATCAGCTAGTGATGCAGATCACTACATCATTAAAAAGTCACTAAACTGAAATTGGACATAGAATGCAGTCAAAATAACCGTACCAGAGATGACATGCCATCACAGATATTTCAGACTCACAGTAAATGGAAAGTTGGTGGTTTCTCTTAAGCCAGAAAGTCTGAGAACATTATGTAGAGTTTACCTGTTTTCTTCGAGGCAGGGGTGAGGTGCGGTGGTCAGTGGGGGGAGGCAGGTTCTCACTAAAGGAGATAGGTGGCATATGTGGGAGATGTGGAAGTTTGAGAGGTGGTTCATAATTTGGTACAGGGGATGGTGAGAAAGGAGACAATACAGGCAATCCTGTCCCCAGCCCCACTGTTGGATCTGATGAAGAGAAGCTGCGAGCAGTGGGAGTTGGAACACCATACAACCCCATTTTCTCAAGGCTTGATAATGGTGGTGGGGGAGAGAATGCTGCAGATTGGGATGTGGAGTGCAGCTGTTGCTGATGTTGCTACTCAGCCTCCTGCTGCTGGTGGTGGTGGTGGTTGTGGTGGTGGTGGTGGTGATGGTGCTGTTGTTGTTCCTTTTCTGGTAGGACTTGTTGCTCAGTATGTGCTAGGCCTCTCACCTGTTAACATGAAATTGTGGAATTACGGCACAACTGCTGGGAACTAGTCTGACTCAGGCTAAGATTCTGTTTTATTCTTCTATGTAGTTCATGTGTAAGGGTAAAAAAGTAGGGTTAAAAATCGCAGTAAGTGATTAATGTAAAAAAAAAAGTGACTCACAAATCTGCTCAGCATTCAGGGAGTTAGCTTTTGGATTTTGGACAATTCTGTTCAATCGCTTCTGGTACAGAGAGAATGGTGAATCACATCCAAAGAAGTTAAGATTAGCATAAGTGGGAAACCATAAATATCTTTTATTTTATTTTATTTATTTTATTTATTATTATCTCATGCCAAGCATCTAAAGGTTCAGGGACAGTAGCATGAGAACAACAACAAAAACAAACTCTGTGAGTTTGGTCCGCAAGCAAACTATATTGACCGAGCGACCGCCACTTGTAGGCGAAGTTAGTGCCAGCTTTTGCGGATAGACGGTGTCATGTGGTCAGCGCAACGAATCCCCACGGCTGTTAATTTCGGTTTTCTAGACCGGAGCCTCTATTTCCTCGAAATATCTCAATTATCATCATGAGGCTAAGTGGACCCCATTCCAGACCCACTACTTCTCAGGAAAAAAAATCTGGTAGCGCTGGGAATTGGACCAGGACCTCTGGATCTGTAGCCAGGAACGCTGACCACTAGACCACAGAGGCGGTACAGTAACATGTGAACAGGAAGTAAAAATCTTCTGCAGTGAACCGAAGTGACGCTCAAAGCAAGGTGCTAGAATAATTTAACCGCATTTTTCTGAAGAACAAAATATCTGTCTGGCTATCAAATTTTCAAGAGCTGGAATAGCACAGTTATTATAGCAACTGATTGCTGGCTGGATGACTGAGGGGTCAGAGTTTGGGTCCCAGCAGGGTCAAGAATTTTCATCTCTCCATGTCATTCAGAATGGCTCTCAGGCCCACCCAGCCTCCTATCCAGTAGGTCCTGGGGGTTCTTTTCCTGCAGGATCATGAAGCTGACCACCCACCTCCTAGTGCCAAGGTCAAGAAAACGTGGATTTATACATCCACTCCCCATATGTCTTCATGTTTAATTAGTTAAACACAGGGACAACTTTACCTTTTTTCCCTACCAAATTTTCAAGAACTGTTCAGCCTCTGTTCATATGTATGTCAACGAACAGGAGAAAACTGCAAAATACTTCATTTTGAATACTTTTTCCTGTTTGTCTTGCACATAAGTCTATTCTGTTTTTGCATTTGCATTTAATTATGCCGTTTCAACTCCAGAAGTTATATTGTATCAAATGATATACCATACATGATCGCAAATGGTGAATGGATAAATTTTGAAAACAAATGGTCACAGTAAATATACTGGCATTAATAATATTATATTTTAGAATCATATGGTGTGTATGAAATTCCTATTGTCGTGATGGAATAAAATAAAGAAAAATACTGGCCTTAAGTTGTAGGAGGGGAGAGGGCGAGAAATATGAGTAATCTCAGTCAAGGAAATGAGTAACTTGGTTCAGATTTGAATTAGGTACTTTCTGAATACAAATCTAGCCAGCATACTCTCATGATCAGTATAATCTCATACAGTTCAGTGAATTTTCTATCATTTTTTCTGGCTTATTCATCTTGTGCATCTGGGATTCATTGTGAAAATTTACTATTGCAGACAGGCAGTGAGAATGTTTAAAAATCTTAATTTTTTTAATAACAGTGACTACTTCTGTTTCATGTCTCAAATGTAAAAAAAGTAAAATTGTCCCTGTGCTTAACTAATTAACCAATTAAGCACTATGCCTTGTAAGGATGTGAGGGAGTGGATGTACAGTTCCACAGTTTATTGACCTTGGCATTAGTTGGAGGTTAGTGGTCAGCTTCATGCCCTTGCCACTTTACTTCTAGGGGAAGAGCTCCTGGTACCCATTGGACAGAAAGTTGGGTGAATCCCAGAGCCAGTATGGACAATGTGGAGAAGAGAAAATTCTTGACCCTGCAAGGAGTTGGAACTCCGACCCTTTGGTCCTCCAGTCCATAGCCTTTTGCTGTACTGACTACACTATCCCAGCTCCCCATATCTGTAAAGTACCCAGTTCAACCATGAAGTACATTAGATTTGTCACTTTAGTTGAATAACAGGTACAATTAGCAAAACAATTTCAGTGTTAGCTTGAGTTTACACTTGGGCTTTTGTGCTGTATGTGCTGTGTCAACCAAAGACAGTAGTTACCAAAATTTAATACTGTTTGTAAAGTAAGTAATAAATATAAAAGGAAACCCAACAGTGAAATAAATAGAAGAATATGAAATCCTTCCACATGTTACCAAATTATGAAAGGAATATTATGGAACAGAGAGATACCAAAGCATTGCAAAACAACAGTCTGTGAAGTCTATTTTAAACCAGTACTAACATGTAATACCAAAGCCATAGGCTCTTTACAAAGAGAAATAAAAGCAAAAGCAGGCAATGTGTGTGAAACTTTTGAGAAGTACAGAGTGGGAAAAGGAAGGAGTAGAATTAGAAATTGGATTTTTAGAGTAGCTGGAATTCAAAATTGGTAATACAGCTAGAAGAGAAAATGGTTTGGTCATGTGAAAAGGAGGAATAGGGCATTATAATTACAGTTTCAAGGAAGATCTACGGAACAGCCACCCAGAACAGGATGATTCAGCCAGGTACAGGAAGGCACCCAGTAAATCGAAAAGAAAGGATTGTGAAAAAGAAGTAAAGATTGATGACTTCTTATCCATAGGTGTGTATAAAGAAAACAATCCCAGAAGAAAGAGCAGTAGATTTTTGATATAACAGCCATTCTGTCAAATGGTGACAGAGAAAGTATTAATTATAAGTAATATATTTGCTAAGCCACTTAGAGCAGGAGGCTTCATGCATTGCAACTCACCTGCAGAAATGCTTATGATGATATAAAGAGAATTATTTGTTGAGGAAAGATTTCTGTGACCAAGAGAACCAGCATTCATATTAAGGCACAATTGTTATAATTTTTTTTCTAAAAACATCCTTGAAAGTGGAATTCTAAATATGCCACTGACTGTGAATCCCACATTTAAGGTTTCTTTGGGGAGCAGTGGAATTAAACAGTAAACTAAGGAGAATCTAAAGTCAAGTAAGATTTTACACTGAGATCAGTGAAATTGAAGACTACATGAGAAAGCACTTTAAATCAAGGAATATTAAATATGGGTTGAACTGTATGTCTTAAGAACTAACAACAGCAGGCAGGACAGCATGTGGTAATATTACAGATTGCAAGAGAAATGCTGTACAGAACCCAGTATAGGTATGTTACATTTTTGGACAGGACTAAGCACATGTCAAAAATGTGAGAGGGAATTACAAGTGTATCATAAATTTGCCTCAGGGATTATTTTTGAATCAACTTCTCCCCCACATGTGGCACATCCTTAATACATAGTTACAGGCACTGCTAAGCATGGGAAGAATGAATGTAAATTACCTGTAAGGCTTCAGCAGTCTTTATTAGAGATGATATTTGTTCCTGTACAACGCTAATTTCTCCTTTGTACATAAAATCCACAATTGCTTGTACTTCCCAAACTCTGATGTCTTTCAAAACAATAACTGGATGCTTGCAAGGCGTTTCTGAAAATATCTTCTGAAAGTAAGGACTGAAAAAGAGACAAGGTTTTTTAATAAAAATTAAGGTAAAATGTAACTTTGTATCTAAATATACAAATGTGTATACAAAGATTAGAAGACACAGAACTTACATGATTTGTTCTTTGTTTTATTTACAAAATTATAAGATGATTAAAAAATTGGCAGACTGTGCCTCTCCTTCTATTTGTCTATCCAAAATATTCCTCTCCATAAGTACTGAACAGATTTCCAGAAATATGTAACTAGTGGAGTCAGAAACAAAAGGTGTCAGCACATTTAATTTTGCCCCATTTTCATCCAATAAATTTATAGCCCATTATAAGTTCATATGTTCTGGTGTTATGTCTTCTCTCACTGATAACAATTTTCATATTGTTTGCAGACTGACTTGTTTCAAATTTGCTAACAAACTTGTTTACTGCAGACCTGTTTGAAGTGTTTCTGTGCTCAGATTTTACTTGAAATTCAAGATGTACTTGAATTATACTAGCAGATTAGAAAAAATCCTTTCACTAAAAGCACATGCTTGTTGGGCATTGGTTAATAAAATTACCACTGCAGACAGTACACTCTCCTGTGACTGCTACCATCTGTGATATCACATATAATGGCATCTAACATGTATTTTAGTTGTACATACACCACATATACAACTAAAGCCGGAGTGCCTGTATGAAAGAACTCTGCATGCTACTGATTTTAGATCTTCATATTACTTTATGGGGGTACACGGTAGCATGGTGGTTAAGGTACTATGCTACAAGCCGGAAGGTCACGGGTTCAAGTCCTGATGAGGTCATTGGATTTTTTTCAATTGACCTAATCCTTCTGGCTGCACTAGGCCCTGGGGTTTACTCAGCCTCTAACAGAAATGAATACCAGGAATTAATTAAATAATTTTCTGGGGAGTGAAGTGCAGACAGCGCGTAAGGCTGACAACCTTACCGCCATCTTTGAGCCGATTGTCTAGATAATGTGGGACCCTTAACGTCTCACAACCCTATGGGCCTTCTCGGCCTGTTACAGGGATAACTTTACTTTTTTTTTTTTTACATGGTACTTCATAACTGATGTTGATTTTTCTCTTGGGTCTTTGCTCTCTGAGGATGCAGGCAGTGTTGGTGACATTCTGGGAGTACATGCTGCTTCCATCTTCAGGATCAGTTCGGCCCTGAAGACGAAGCCGTTATGTACCTTTGAAATGTTGGCAGAACTGGTCACATCCACATGGCACAACAAACCAAGAGCAGAACCAATATCAGCTCTTTACATTAGCTTCTCTATTAAAGGAGAAGAGACATATACTAGAACATCAACCTGCAGGCAGACAGGACGACTTTGTGTGCTCGCACACTGGTCCCTTCACACATTAGCGTCACATCCACCAGCGTCTCGCTTTGCAACAGGGTATCAAATGCATTTAGGATATGGTTCTGGTGGTTGTTCCATCGCAAGCTGTAATGTGGAGTCGCCATGGCCTCTCTCAACACTAGTGCCCACCAGCCTGAAACACATCATCATTCATCTGAGCCATCGTCTCTTACTCTTTAAGCCTTTTTTGGCGTATCAGACCTTGCATCATGTAATTTTTAAATTTGTTTCATATTTTCAAGGGTTTACGAAGGTAGAGTTGTTTCTGTACTTAAGCACTATGCCATGAATGTGTAAAAGTGCACTCAAAATTAGATGCAAGTGGATGGTCAGCTTCAAGCTCTGGCTGCTTTACTGACGAGAAAGCTGCCCATGCTTATGGGAGAGGAGTTGAATGTTGTTTCAAAAAAGAAAATTCCTACCCTACCAGAAAATTAACTCAGGTCGTCCAGCTCATTCTCAGTCAGTTTACTGACTGAGCTGTACTTGTCCCTTCTGTACACTTCACCAAACATTAGGATGACAAAATATGGTGGGGCATGTAGTGTGTGAGGGATAGATAAGAAATAGATACAAAATTTTTGATGGAAAACATGGAGGAGGCGTTTTTGAAGGCCTAGGAGTGGACTGTAATTATTAAAGAAATAGGGTGAGAGAGTTTGGATTGGATTCAACTGGGTTAAGATAGGACCCAGTGATGTGCTCTGAACATGATAATGAACCACCTGGTTCACTAAAAGAAGGGAAATTCGTATTAGCTCTGCAACAGTTAGCTTCTTAAGAATTCTGCTCCTTGGAGTTAGTTTTATTGGTTCTTATGGGGCTAATAAAGTTTGCTATATATCGATCAATTGAAAAAACTAAAAGAATTATTTTGCCTTCAACAATATACCTACAATGGCTACTTCTGTATAGAGTACAAAGCTTTCTTGGGATTACCTCACAAAAAATTTTCATAAATAATTATGAATGTCATTTGAGGTACGAGGTAAAGAGAATTACTTTCTTGGGATGTTAGATTTTGCTTATCTGACAATTGTCGATGTGTCTTTTCTTTAAGGAATTTATGTTGTGAAAGGTGTTTAGAAAAAAAACAGTTATTAAATTCTCTTTGCTGATACATTCTTTGCTCCAGTAATGAGAAAATTGTGCATGTGCATCCAGCTGTATGCATGTCCCATTTCCAGGAGTATGCGATGGATTTCAATGAAACTGATGATATGTATTAAAAGTTTTCAGAGAACTTTAGTCCTCTTTAATATAATATAAACAAGGTTTTATAAGAAGCTCATCCAATCATATATTATCGTTTTTCTTATAATTACCATCATAAAAGAAATCAGTAAATACAATATAGAGTTTATACATAACTGCAGAATTTATTTGTAACATTTCTGATACATTGTATATATCTTAGAACATTAACAGTCAGTATCGTTTATTTTCTCTTATATGTCTAGGCCTATTTCTTTCTCATACGAGTATTCAGTCTTTCTCGCCTCTTCTCTTTCTTTTCTTTCTTTATTTCTCTTTCTTTGTTTCTTAATGTTTACTTTCATTTCTTTCTTACCCCATTTTTCTCCTTTTTGTATTCTTTTTTTTATTTCTCTCGGGTGTCACATCGCGATACACTTTTCTTGTTTTCAAATACCGTCAAATTTGTCAGCAAGTAATTTACTGTTTAATGTAGAGGGAATAAAAGGTACATCCTAATCCCAATTAAACTCATATTTGCAAGGGGTGGGGGATAATGTAATTTCACTCAAGTTAACAGACAGTGAGATTCAGAATACTCAGTTCCACTCTTGTATTATTAGGAGGGTTGTTGGCGACTATTCTGTTAGGTTCATTATTATAGTACCCAGTTTCACATGATATACAGTGTCACAGGACAAAATTCTAATATATATTTTGAACAAAATGAAATTGACATGAATATAGAGAAACACATGTCTGCAATGCTGGTATTACAGTTTAGCTCTAGATTGTCTTCTGTTTCTTGCTAAATAATTAAATCCCCTAGACATTACTACTTAGAATTATTTATTGCCAGAGTTTGTAGAAATTATATTATAAGGCCATCAAATGGAATAGAGACATCATATCCTACAAATAACATTACCTAACAAATGTATATGCTAATCACTTATATTGTATCTATGTTTTGCTTATTTGGAGTTTAGTTAATGGAGCAGTCAGCAGCTCTGACTGTACAGCATCAGATGACAGGATGTTAATGGTAAAGTGTCATTAAACTGGTAAAGAGGTAGACAGAAGTGATACTGGCCTGATTTAATGCAATATCTCAGCACTTTCCTGGAGTGACGGAGACATGGAAAACCATAGTCAAAATAGAATATATCCCTGCCGAGATTCGAACCGAACACCTCCCAAATAAACATTGGAATCGTTATGACTTGCTTTATCTGTATGCCAACACAACAAAACATATTTCATAACAATATTTTGCTGTCAGGCTCCATGTTTTAGTACCAGAGTTCTAGCTTTTGATTCAGACACTAATTACAAATGTAAACGGAAAAATACATTTCTTAAGATATGAAATGGAAATTTTCAAGATGGTTCCATGTGACAAGTACTGAATATTTTAAGAATAAGCGCATGCGCTCGTGTGCGTTATATTTGACCGCCACAGTTTTCCACATATAATTAAGGAAGCAATATATCACGTTTTGGCTCACTTTATGGCTGTACTGAGTTCGCCGTTTTGTCCTATTTTCATAGAAAGTGACAGCTTTTGTTTCTTCTTCTTGTAACCATTTAAGCGTCTTTTAATACAACAGACTGCTTTTGTTGTGCCTTCAGTTGATCTTCTTGGCGTGCATTTAACTAACAAGACTCGTCTTGTTATCACTAGCTGCTCATGAAACAAATTGAAAATTGGATAAAAAAAACGATACTCCAAAAACTGCGGCCATGCTACTCATCAGTGGCAGTCAGAGTGCTGTATTTGTTGAAATGTCCAGGGTGTTAAGAAATTAATTCTTCTTTATCATATAAGAAATTAATCAAAGTATATTACTTACTCACTCTTGGAGCTGAGCCCTTCTGGAGGAGCTGCCAATTCTGCAGCTACTCAAGAATTTCCCAGCATTTTATGGAACCCGAAGGTTCATCACCGTGTTCACAAGAGCTCTCCACCAGTCCCTATCCTGAGCCAGATCTATCCAATCCATACCATCCCATCCTATCTCTCTAAGATCCATTCTAATATTCTCCACCCACCTACACCTTGGTCTTCCCTGTGGTCTCTTTCCTTCTGGCTTTCCCACCAATATCCTCTACGCATTCCTCGTCTTCCCCATCGTGCTACATGACCTGCCCACCTCATCCTCCTTGACTTGATCATTCTAATTATACTTGGAGAAGAGTACTACTTATGAAGCTTACTCAAAATATATTACTTTTTGGAAACAATTGCTACGCAGGTGCATAGATTTACTGACGATGCCTTAAAAAGTATTCTTACTAAAAACAATGCCTTTTATTGCTCCCATAAAATAAGTACAGACCAGGCAAGTTGTCTCAAGTGATAATCGATTTTTATTCTGGACGTGTTTTGTTCAAATATCGGCCAGGACACAGACAATCTTGACTAAGATTTTCATCGTCTTCCTCAGTCCCTTCAAGCAGACGCCAAGATACTATCTTAGATTTGGCAACGATCATTTCATTCTACGTGTTTTCTGATTAATTATTCCATATGGCCTTTTACCATGAGATTTCTCTGCCAGAGTTCAGTGTACACTTGTTGTTTAACGCATCACGTTTGGCCCATCTCAGTGTTCAAGGGGATACACATTGGAGTTCCTTAATAAACTCTTTAATGAAACGTTTCAAAATTATGAAGGTTGAGAGTTCAGAAAAATTATGCATCCAATACAAAAATCATTAATTATGAAAACATTAAACTCAGTTTAATACGAATTACATTTACCAGAGATCGTAAGTAGAATCAGCTATAGTTAATCTTTCATACTTAAAATTTGTGGATAAAATTGACTGAAATATTATACCAAATTTTCTGGCATTATCTATTTACTAAAATTTATATTTATTTGCGTTACTGTGCTATTTATTTACATGTTGATGTGTATGCCAACTATACAGACAGTCCACATCTTAGAATTACATATTACATATTTATGTGTTAAGAGAAAGTACTATATCAATAACTCTGCCTCACAAATGAACAGAGTATATATTTTCCCTCCATTTTTAGTTCAGAAGGTTGCTCCTAGAGAGCAGAAGTATTCACAAGTTAAATGCAATTCCTAATATTTTGCTCACAAGCCACAATTCACAATTAATTTCTTTGGTATCACGTTTTAAAAATATAATCAGGAAAGCTGATGATGAAACAATGTGAAGACTGTGTAAGGGAATAATAAACATGTTACTTTAGATGAACTGTTATGTACTGTGAGTTGTGATTTTCATTTCATGCTCTATATACCCTGAATACTGTTTTAGTACTTAAAGAGATATCCAAAGACATTTCAATAAGCCGGTATTAGGATAACGTTCTTCTGTTGCTGACAATTATAAACACTGATACTTTATAAATGTTTATGCTAATTCTGCAGTGGTTGTAATAGATGCAGACCTGAAAGTACTGAGTGTTTCACTTCATATTTAATTAACATTTCCAGTAAAAATACTGAAAAATATATTTATCTTGCACTGTTTGTAACATGCAAATTATTTCTACACTTGTGTGAGTAGAAAAGCATAATGTACTGGTACCTGGGTTTTTACAGAATAATTTCCCAAATTGTGGTAATCAAAAAACTGATTTGGAAAATAATAAGGTATATAAAAAAATTGGTTAAATATGGGTTACTTCTTTAACTTCATAATTCATAAATAGACAGCAGTTATGTAAATTTTAAATCATAACCGGTAATTATAGCTGCCGTTAATTAAATTCTGTTCCCATGAAAATATTGACTTTTTTACGTTTATTTATTATTTTCACGTTTCTAGTCCACAAGGCGATAGATATCTGTATTAATAAATACAATACAAAGTAACTAGAATCATAATAGAATTAACATTACCTTCTTTTGCCCCATAAATTATCCTTCCCAAACCACAGACTTCTGCTTCATAATTTGTTATGATGTGTTACCTCACCTGAAATAAAAATACAGAAGTCTGTATGTGCCACATGCGTTAGAAGGGGGAAAGAAAAACAATTCACGTAGAATAACGCTTCACTGCATTAACTGAAGTAAATTTGAATGAACACGTAAGCTTGAAACTTTAAATAATTTTTCCAAGTCTTTATAATTCGAATGCATCTCAGTTTGTAACCATCGGCTAATTTGGAAGAGCGCATAGCTTGTTCTTACGCACGTTATAAAGAAAAACAACACTGTTAGTGTTAAACTGTAGTGATGATATCATGATGCCACTACGCAAATTAATTCTTTGCGAATCACGTAAATCGAAACAGATATTTTATTAACACAATTCAAATGATGCGACAACACATTAAGATTGGAAAATGTTCAATTTGCGTCATACCAAACTCGAACCATAATCATTTGAATATGTCGATTTCAAAACACATGAATGTCGTACTTCATTGCGTTCAGAATTAAATAATTTTGCACTGCGGAATGGTCCAGATACCGATAATTAATACCACAAAGGGTGGGGCACATAATACAAGTAATAATATACATGCGCGCGCGTTTTTAAACACTATGACACTCTAACACAAATCGCGTAACAGATACTAAGCATGCATCACTTGTACCACCGTCACATCGGATATTTTAATCAAATACTACATCATTCACATTTGTCATCTGATTTTACACGTCTTAAATTATTTTCCAAGAATTAATAAGAGAAATTGATTTGGTTTTGTCGAGAAACTCTAATCCGGTCGGCTACAGAACTCGAACAAGTTATGGCACATCATAATCCGCTCTCCTGGCTTCTTTTGGCGGTTGCGAACTTGAATCTTTCTTGAGATAACTTCTGGCCATGTTTGTACTTAACGTCACTCGAAGCTGTATTTGGCAACGTCTTATTCCGAATCACTTCACACCATGCGAAGACACTAATTAATTATATGTTTCTTTTTCATTTAATACGTCACTGTCGACATGCCAACAATGCACACTTGTTTATCGTTGTTCCCCGCTTATAGCACACATGATATGTCTTGAATTTTACCTCGCACAAAAGACGCCTTCTCTTCAAAAATATGGCAGCCAGCAATGAACGCATAATTCCCGGATCCTTCGTTAATGAATCCGATTAGACAAAGCTTCGGAGCTCTCAAGAACGCTTGCGCTGAGTCGGAGGAAAAACCAAGTGTATTTAAGTAAACAATAGACATAAATGGGATTTCCAAATCCCTGTGCCGAAAAAAAAAGAATAACAAAGAAGCTGTCACAATCATACGTTTTTTTTTCTTAGCACATGACCACCATGTTGGCGCTTACCTGACAAACGAATCGCGTGAACGATATCACAGATAAATTGTAGTAAATCACGGAGGCCACGACACATTTGAAGTTGGAACACATCACAATATAACCCGTAGCTTCACAGCAACCTACCTCCACCGCACGCCGCGGTGCACTCTCTCCCCCGGACCGCGGAGAGCCGAGAAAGTGTGGACGGAAAACACAGGGAGTCGGATGGATATACACGTAGTGACGAGGGTGTAGAGAGGGAAGGGAGGGGTTGCACTTCAAGGACTTGAGTGAGAGTGTGTGCAAAATGAAAGTTTGCAATCATGTCTCAGATTTGTAGCATACAGCAAATTATTTGGCGCGTAATGAGGGAGGTAGACGTATTTTCTTGTCATTCCTGTGCCCAGAGGACTGATCAATAACTCTGTTCGTAAGTGATACGAGAATCAGTGGACCGCAGGGTTTGGATATGCCGCCGACTTGCTCACATGGCTTCCTCAAGCGAGACCACCCCCTCTTGCCTCTCCTACATGACACTGAAGGATGTACCTGTTCCCTCGCGCGCTGCACCCCTCTCTCACAACGACGCCTCAAGGTCCAGGTATGTTAGGTGAAGTTACCGAAGTAGAATCCTTTATGTTTCGTTGGGAACAATTTTTGCACGCTCTCCTCATACGCAGCAAGTTAACCAAGAAGGTTCATTCCTTTATCCTTACAGTTCTTTTCTTTGATTTGCCACTCACATTCACGTTCGCATTTGTCGCACTGAATACTCTACGAGTACTCAAGATTTTTGGAAGATCGTTGTCTTCTAGTATGTGACGCCGTATACTCTGGTAAATCATGTTGCTTTGATTTTCGGAGTAATAATTACTATAGCAAGGGTCACGCCGTAATGTAGTTGGTTGAGACCCTATGCTACAAGCCAGAAGGTCGCGGGTTCGAGTCCCGATGAAGTGGATTTTTTCAATTCATCTAATCCTTCCAGACGCACTATGGCACTGGGGTCGACTCAGCCTCTAACAGAAATGAGTACCAGGAATCTTCCTGGGAGTAAAGGGAGGCCGGCACGTAAAGCTGACAACTTTACTGCTATCTGTGAGCCGATTGTCTAGAAAATGTGTGAGGCTCGACGTCTCACAACCCTATGGGCCTCCACGGCATTTTACAGGGATAGCTTTGCCTTTTAATTACTGTATAGCGTCGACTGGTAGGATGAGTGAATACTAGACGGGGAAGGATGTGAAAGGCAGTCACCTGGAGGGGCCAAGGAAACCCACGAAAGGAATCAGTAAGGATAGAATACCCCATGAGTGATATTCGAACCGGGACTTTCAGCATATAAAGTACAAGTGGTTAATATTAGACCCGCGATCTTTGGGTTCTACGTTCGAGAATCTCACACAATTTCGGGAAGTGTAAATGTAATTTAGTAGATAATTCTTCAACGTTCACAGATTACGACACGTTCCATTTCAGAATTAATTCCGAAACTGTTAAAACCTTTTAGACATTTTGTAGGACTCTTTAGATGGGGAGTGGAAGCATCACAAGGTCGCTACCTGGCCCGGACAACGCGAAACGAAAAACATGGACGTATACGTATCCTTGCTTTTGTGTCGTCAGGTATATATATATATGCTTTTATGATATGTACAAGAACTTATTCACATCGAATGCGGAACCGAAACGCCGAAAACTGACAACCGTAGAGGTTGTGGATTTTGAGGTTCTTATACGAGACGCCAGATATTCTGGAAGATAGTTATCGACGTTTCAAAGGAACCTGGAGGCATCAGGTTCATTCGAAATGCTAGCTGTCTATCAGACAGTACGGAGTCGAATTTATGGAGGCAGTAACATAATCTTAGATTGAAATTTCCGGGATGTTTCGTGTTCTCAGATATCACGTCTCCATTTTTACGTCCATTCTATTTTATGTCCTGTTCCTTGTTCGTCCACAGACATTTAGCTAATCTTCGATTTTAAGCTGGAGGAATATACAGTAATGATGGGAGAGCGAGCAACTAGAAGTTATAGATTGCTAAGTGTTGTCTGTGATGCTAAAGCTCTACATTTATTATGAAGGATGCTTATTTAAATTATCAAGCACATCCTGAAATTAATAAGCGTCCTAAGCTCTACATATAAACCGTTCTTTAATATACGCTAATTCCTTTTGTAAGCCTAAAATGCAATATGACTTTTCTTCTCCGAATGATAATCTTTTTATTTATAGGGCTGATATTTTTATTAAATTATTAAAACCTATTTTGTGGTTAAAGGTTTCTTTTACAACCACATGTTATGAGAAAAGTAGGAACCGGATAGTGTAGTTCGTATAGCGACAGGCTACGGGCTGGACGACCGACGGATCGGAGTTCTAGTCCCTGTAGGATCAAGAATTTTCTCTTCACGTCGGCCAGACCCGCTCTGGGATCCACCCAAAATTCTAAGCGATAGGAACCGGGGATAAAGCGACCGGGGCGTGAAGTTGAACACTCACCTAGTGCCGACGTCAAGAAAATGTGGTTCTCATACGCTTTCATGGCATAGTGCTTATTTAGTTAAGTACAGCGACTATGAGAAAAATCACTGTTTTCTCGTAATTACAGAAATGAGAAAGGAAATGCGACATCGAACCTGAATTACCCTCCCCCACAAATGTATTCCTGTTGGTTGAGGCACTGCTACAAGCCGGAAGGTCGCAGTTTCAAGTTCCGATGAGGTCATTAATTTTTTTTTTTCAATTGACCTAATCCTTCCAGCCGCTCTGTGACCCTGGGGTTCGACTCAGCCTCTAACAGAAATGAGTACCAGAAATTAATTAAATAATTTTCCTGCGGAGTAAAGCGCGGCCGGCGCGTCAGGCTGACACCCTTACCGCCATCTTTGAGCCGATTGTCTAGATAATGTGGGACCCTCAACGTCTCACAACCCTATGGGCCTTCACGGCCTGTTAACAGGGATAGCTTTACTTACTTTTATAGAAACACTGTTCCATTATAGAAAAACTTATATGTTAAAGCTTGTCTTCGGCCAGAAAAATCAGAAACGTAAAATATTCTAAACGTAGACAGCGTGAATGACGAATGAAGCCGAAAGGAAGGGATGGAATCCTATAAGACGCGATCGCGTTTGTCTCATGTTTTCGGATGTGATATTGATAATAAGCAATTCCTGCTTCTTGTCATTCTGTGACACCCCAACACTCTTCGTGCCAGTGTTTTTTGTGTGAACGATTATTTTCGTTAGTCGGTTCAATTAATATTGTCACGAGGTTATGGTTGCGTGACGAATATTAACAGGGTTTAGATTGGATGATTGGATTTATTGACACAATCAATTACAATAACTCACAATAAATGACTGCCTAGGACTCGCTCCATTCTGACTCGACGAGTCAAAGTGAAAGTTATGTTACGACCGACGGTGAGTCTGCCAGTCTACCTTAGAATAAAGCATCCGTCTGGGGCTTTGACCAGCTCTTTATTACTGTCAGACAGTTGCGGATTTGTTGATGTGGGGCGCTTCCTCTCTCTGACGAGAGGGCAGGTCTGTTTTTTACAATTGCTGCTGGCCTTAGCCAGCACAGACATTCTCGGGTCCGAGTCCCATCGGACTCGTAACCATATTTTACTATCTCAGATTGTAGACCACCCTTTTTGTCGCCCCCCTGGGACTCGAAGGGCTACGGTGGAGGAATTCGACCCCACCTCCATAAGGAAATAAACTCTGTCATAATTGACTGTACTCTTATACAGCTTATCGGTATCCAAGGAAATAGCTGTTGATCACTCTTATCCATGGAAATGTGTTCCGTAACGAGTTAGTTTCCACTAATCAATCTCTACGGAAACCTGTTTGTTAACTTGCTTCCTAGCAATGGGTCCACATATCACAATATTAAAGTAGGCCTATCGCTTGTAATTGTTCGAAAATTACCGTATTTACGCATGTATAGGCCGCAGCACAATTTTCAGACAGAAATTATAGAAAAAATAATTTTCTTGGAATATTATTTCAGGAGTAGAACACGCTGTATTACTAATTATGAATATAATTTTTTTTAAATGAAGTATGATTTCGAATATAAGCCGCACCCCAGTTTTCCTCTTGAATTTTTGGCAAAAAATGTGCGGCCTATACATGCGTAAATACGGTACCCATTGAATGTATGAGGGGTAGGCCTCCTCAGCCCTTGCACCGCGACCTACAGTGGTCCATTGTGCTCAAATTGCCCATTAGGTTTTGTGTTTCTCGTGTTTATTTGTTTATTTATTTGTTGTTCTTAAGCTACAACTGAAAATAATATTTCTGTCGTTCGTTATGTGTCTCGTGCGAAATATCGTGAAGTCCAAATGTCTGTATCGACAGTAATAAATCGAGATTTTATTCTCCAAGGAGTTAAGATCGCATTAAATTCGACGAACCTGTACTACCGATCAATACAAAATCTTTTTC